>NC_133332.1:316431537-316566506 GCF_042186555.1 Aquarana catesbeiana | reverse complement strand
GTGATACAGGTAAGTGCTGAGTGGGAGTGCTGTGACATTATACAAGGGGCAGCAGTGTAATATTGATGAGGGGAGTCTGTGATATGGGGGGGGGGAAGAGATCTGTGATATGGGGGAGTCTGTTATGGGGGAGTCTGTGATATGGGGGGGGGGGGATCTGCGATGGGGAGATCTGTGATATGGGGGGGGGATCTGCGATGGGGAGATCTGTGATATGGGGGGGGGATCTGCGATGGGGAGATCTGTGATGGGGGGATCTGTGATATGGGGGGGAATCTGCGATGGGGAGATCTGTGATATGGGGGGGGGGATCTGTGATATGGGGGGAGATCTGTGATATGGGGGGGGGATCTGCGATGGGGAGATCTGTGATATGGGGGGAGATCTGTGATATGGGGGGGGGATCTGTGATATGGGGGGGGGATCTGTGATATGGGGGGAGATCTGTGATATGGGGGGAGATCTGTGATATGGGGGGGGATCTGCGATGGGGAGATCTGTGATATGGGGGGGAATCTGCGATGGGGAGATCTGTGATATGGGGGGGGAATCTGTGATATGGGGGGAGATCTGTGATATGGGGGGGGGGGGGATCTGTGATATGGGGGGGGATCTGTGATATGGGGGGGAATCTGTGATATGGGGGGAGATCTGTGATATGGGGGGAGATCTGCGATGGGGAGATCTGTGATATGGGGGAGTCTGTGATGGGGGGAGTTTGTGTTGGGGGGCTTTGTGATGGGGGGGGGTCCGTGATTGGGAGTGGTTCTGTAATGAGGGGAGTCTGTGAAATACTGATAAGTTCATATTGATTACAATTGTTCTTTATTTTAAATATTGTACTGTTTTTTTCCTGTTTTTTTTTTTTGCACTACAAATAAGATGTGTGCAT
This sequence comes from Aquarana catesbeiana, assembly GCF_042186555.1. Lineage (NCBI taxonomy): Eukaryota > Metazoa > Chordata > Amphibia > Anura > Ranidae > Aquarana > Aquarana catesbeiana. The sequence continues at coordinate 316,565,614 of NC_133332.1, read as the reverse complement.
AGGAATTAGTTCATATTTTTTTAAACTATAGTGCGGCCCCCCAACACCCTGAGGGACCATCTAAAAAGTTTGAGGACCCCTGCTATAGAGGTTGGTGTCACTACTGGTAGCATGAGGCCATACCTGGACCCTATAGAGGTTGGTGTCACTACTGGTAGCATGAGGCCATACCTGGACCCTATAGAGGTTGGTGTCACTACTGGTAGCATGAGGCCATACCTGGACCCTATAGAGGTTGGTGTCACTACTGGTAGCATGAGGCCATACCTGGACCCTATAGAGGTTGGTGTCACTACTGGTAGCATGAGGCCATACCTGGACCCTATAGAGGTTGGTGTCACTACTGGTAGCATGAGGCCATACCTGGACCCTATAGAGGTTGGTGTCACTACTGGTAGCATGAGGCCATACCTGGACCCTATAGAGGTTGGTGTCACTACTGGTAGCATGAGGCCATACCTGGACCCTATAGAGGTTGGTGTCACTACTGGTAGCATGAGGTCATACCTGGACCCTATAGAGGTTGGTGTCACTACTGGGACCCTACGCTGGTTTCACCCCAATGAACTTAGTTGTAGAGAGGGGACGGAATCAACACTTATCAGACAGATATAAAACAAGAGAGACTCTAAAGTGTTTTTTTTTTTTTTTCTCTCTCTAAAAAGATGAACAAAAGGGGAAGAGAAGAGTTGCCCCTGTCGGTGATGAGCCATCGGTGCCCACACAGCCATCGCCTTATTCCGCGGATTTGAAACTCCGGCTGTTTTCCCTCTTTCTGCAGCGCTTCCAGGACAGATCAGAGCAAAGCTCAGCGTCGGCGCTGACCAATCAAAATTGCTCGGACCCGTCTACAGAAATAAGGGGGGGGGGGGGTACCGGCAGCTGATCACCCACAGAGGTAAGTATAGCAAGGGGGGGGGGGGGTGTGTACGTTGTTAGTATCATTTTTCTGAAAAGGTGAACTTATCCTTTGATAATTCAGAACAAAAAAAGGGAAGTTCATTAAAGTGAAACTCAACTGTATCCGAGCACCGCAAACTGACAATTGTATTTAATTTGCTTTTAATATTCAAAACAACCCAACCCCCCCGACCCAATCTATTCACCCATGTGTCTCCATGCTTTATTTTGATGAGAAGTCACTTAAAAGAAAAAAAAAATACATAAAAATAAATAAAAATGCAGCATCGGCCAACATTTCTAGCCATGGCCATCTTGAGTAAGGGCAGATAATTCACGTAGCGTTTACTTCCTGCAATCCCATCTGACCTTAGCTCAGGCATACAAGCATGAGGGTCTGTGTGTGTGTATATATAGTGTATATATAATATATATATATATATATATATATATATATATATATATATATATATATATATATATATATATATATATATATATATATATATATATATATATATATATATACATACATATACACACACACACACACACACACACACACACATCACACACACATATATAAATAATTGTGAGCATATGGAGCCTGTTTGATAAACTGAGAAATTGCGCAACATCTCTTCCACATCACGCCGGGGATATGAGGGCGCTCATTAGGCCTCCCGCTCAGCCTTCACCGCAAAGAGAGAAGAGATAGAGAAAAAAAAAAACAAAAAAAAAAGCAGGTCTTCAAGTTTCTCTGCTTACGTGAGAGACAAGGAGACAGATAATGGACAGTCATCCTTTCTTTCTGCATTACAATTAGGCGTGACTGCACTGAATCATTAGGATCAGGGTTTTGTTTTTTTGGCATTCTTTGTTAATTACAAGTTTCCTGATTAACTAAAAAGAGAATTTGATAACATAAAATATTAACCATCTTTATTTCCAGGAGAACCACATATGGGGCACCCCCCCAGATACAGATATTGGGGGGGTAATAGATCAGCTTCTCCCATGAACGGCTCCTCCTGATGAATTCATCTCCCACCTACATAAAAGGGCGAAACTTCCCACTAATACACCGAGGCGTCCAGTTTAACCTCTTCCAGACCAGACCCCATCTACCACTTCTACATGTAACAATCAGGATTTATTGGCTAGGAAATCACATAAAACCCCCAAACATTAGAAACACACTTTATTTTTAGCCCTGGAGAATAAAATGGCTGTTGCAATTTTTTTTTTTTTTTTTTTTAGGTCACATGGTATTCGCACAGCAGTTTTTCAAATGCAATTTTTTTTTGTGGGGGGAAAAAAAAAAAAAAAAAAAAAAAAAAAAAAACCACACCACACACACTTTAATACCGGGCACTTACACCCCCTTCCTGCCCAGGTGCCAATTTTCAGCTTTCAGCGCTCTCACACTTTGAATGACAATTGCGCGGTCATACTACACTGTACACATTTGTATCATTTTCTTCACAAAAAAAGGGAAACTATCTTTTGGTGGAATTTAATCACTTTTTTTTTTTTTTGAATTAAAAAAAAAGACTAAAACAATTTGAAAAGAAAATAAAGTTTTAGTTTGTCAGTAAATGGGCACCGATGAGGCAGCACCAAAGAGGCGGCACCCATGGGCACTGAGGCAGCACCAAAGAGACGGCACCCATGGGCACTGATGAGGCGGCACCAAAGAGGCAGCACCCATGGGCACTGATGAGGCAGCACCAAAGAGGCGGCACCCATGGGCACTGATGAGGCGGTACCAAAGAGGCAGCACCCATGGGCACCGATGAGGCAGCACCAAAGAGGCGGCACCCATGGGCACTGATGAGGCGGGTACCAAAGAGGCGGCACCCATGGGCACTGATGAGGCGGTACCAAAGAGGCGGCACCCATGGGCACTGATGAGGCGGTACCAAAGAGGCGGCACCCATGGGCACTGATGAGGCGGGTACCAAAGAGGCAGCACCCATGGGCACTGATGAGGCGGTACCAAAGAGGCGGCACCCATGGGCACTGATGAGGTGGTACCAAAGAGGCGGCACCCATGGGCACTGAATTGTGGCACTGATGGGGTCTTTATTGTAATACTGACACATAATCACACACATAGGTTGGACTTGAGTCTTTTTTCAACCTCGCTTACTATGCAACTATGTAATCAGAACACTCGAACCCGATTACATATCTAGAAGAACCCTATGAGGAGATGCCGCTGATCGACTCTCCTCACCACACACAGAGACAGAGACAGAGAGATTGCGCCGTGTCCTAGCAACACGGAGCAATTGCGCGAGAGCGGCCGTTCTGGGACACCATCATATGACTTCTGCCATTCTGGGACACCGCATAGAATGCATTAAGGTGAAAAAGGGGGCTTACAACCCCTTTAACGTGTTAAAAAAAAAAAAAAAAAAAAAACACCCTAGCACATAACCCAATGTACATTTGGGAAAATATAAAAGATGTTGTTATACCGGGTAAATAGATACCAAACATGTCTCACTTTAAAAACTGCGCACGTCCATGCAACGGCGACAAATGGCGTAAATTTTTCTATCCATAGGCGACACAAAGGAAATAAACTTCCATGTTTAAAAATTTTACCTGATTATAGGCTTACCCATTAGGTAGCGTAAATATCTCCTAAACGTGCACGCGCTCTGAAGGACCGGCCGCCAGTGCCGTGACCGGTGGCTGCCCATGCGCAGGAGTGACATCGCGTAGTCCACGAACCCGAAAGGAAGACTGGGTGAAGATGGACGCCGTCTTCAGTGATGACATAGCATCACTCCAAGGCTTTGTTTTGAGGTAAGTGTCACATAATGTGCTAGTAGGTGATGCATTCTAGCACATAATGCCTTTGCCTTGCAGGTAAGAGGGGAAAAAAAAAAAAAAATAAAAAGTGCAGCGGTTTACTAAAATCGCTTTAAAATAGACCTCTAGTAAAAGCTTAATGTTTCAAAAGCCTTTACAGCAGGGGTAGGAAACCTAGCTGATGCAGAACTACAAGTCCCATCATGCCTCTGGGAGTCATTGTAAGTGCCAGCCTTGCAATGCCTCATGGGAAATGTAGTTCCACAACAGCTGGAGGGCCGTAGGTTGCCTCCCCCCCTGCTTTACAGATTACCACTTTAGATGTATAGAGGAGGTCTGTGGCTAGAATTATCGCCCCTAATCTGACGTTCATGGAGATACCTCACACGTGTGGGACGATCACAGACTGCGTACACGCGGGACCGATGCATGCATTCATCTTTGTATGCGAGCGAGGGGGACAGAGGGGGGCAGGGGGGGGGGGCGGGCTCTTTTCATTTTTACACTGTTACTTTTAGATAAATTTATCACTGTCAAAAAAAAAGAAAAAAAAAAGAACGTAAACATTGCTTGTTACAGCAATGGGCCATGTGACAGGTACTCTTTATAGAGATATCCGGGGTCTACAAGACCCCCAAATCCCTCCTCTGCCCTTAAAAGCATTCACAACACTTTGGCCTCATGCACACGAGACGCTGTTAAACGCACGTTCAGAGGTTGGACACTTTTTTCAACTGCCCCTGAACCCATTCAATGTTATCCTAGGTGTCCATGTACACAGTCTCGTTTTTAGGCAGTTGCGTTTAACCTCGTTTTTCCAGAAGCAAAAAAGTTGGGTTCAGACGCAAAAGCTTTCCACGTTTCAGACGCCAAACGCGGCTAAACGCTGCTACCACGTTTAGCCGCGTTTGCGTTTTATAAGTGTTTTTAAAGGCACATTTTACAACCCGACTTTGGGGCCCCATATCTCGGGGCTACTTAGTGCTAGGAACCCCAAATTTGGTGTGCTATTACAGTTGGACGAACACTATAACATATCCAAATTTGGGGTTCCTAGTGCCAAGTGGCCCCGAAATACGGGGCCCCAAAGTCGGGTCACAAATTGTCATTCTCTGCTGCAGAAGTGCTTGACATTTTGCAACCCGACTTTGGAGCCCCGTATCTCGGGGCCACTTGGAGCTAGGAACCCTAAATTTGGGGTGCTATTACAGTGAAAATAGCACTACAACATATCCAAATTTGGGGTTCCTAGTGCCAAGTGGCCCCGAAATACGGGGCCCCAAAGGCGGGTCACAAATTGTCTTTCTCTGCTGCAGAAGCGCTTGACATTTTGTGACCCGACTTCGGGACCCCGTATCTCGGGACCACTTGGCGCTAGGAACCCTAAATTTGGGGTGCTATTACAGTGAAAATAGCACTACAACATATCCAAATTTGGGGTTCCTATTTGGATATGTTGTAGTGCTAATTTCACTGTGTTAGCACACCAAATTTGGGATTCCTAGCCCCAAGTGGCCCCAAGATACGGGGCCCCAAAGTTGGGTCGCAAAATGTCATTCTCTGCTGACGCTTCTAGGCACAAAACGCGGTAAAACGCGGCTAAAAATGCAGCAAAACAGGTGTTTGTAAACGCTGGTTTCAGCTTTTAAAAACATGTGTTCAGCAGTTTGCACCGGCGTCTCGTGTGCATGAGGCCTAAGATCTGTGTTTTTTTTGGATATTTTTGATTTTTTTTTTTTTTTTTTTAAATGGCGCTGTTGGCATCCAGGTAAACAGGAAGTGATGTCATCGCTTCCGGGATACCATAGCCAAGAGCCAATCAAAGCTCTATCCAATCCAGTGGATACTTAGCCGGTAGGATTGATTTTTGCTTTTACAAGAGAGCCGACCACCGGCTCTAAACAAGACGGTACCGGGAAGATGCCGGCAGCTGCCACTATAACCATTGTAAAGTTCAGCAATGTATGGGCAAGTCGCTGGTCCAGAAGTGGCGATATATAGGAGAAAATAATAAAATATATATTTATTATAAAAATAATAATAAAAAAAAATTATTTTTATTATTTTTTTTAAATAAAACTAAAAATAATGAAAATAAAAATAATAAAATCAATATATATATTTAATAAGATATTTTCTCATCACCCCATTTACATGCCTTTCATAAGGCATATTAAAAATACTAAAAGACTAAATTAGCCCAAGAGCAGAGAATCTATAGAGTTGTAGGATAGTCGCCGTGTTTTAAAGGTTAATCCCTAAAATGTATTTTATATTTGTTTGGTTTGTACTTTATTTTATTATTATGTGCAGTTAAAAAGAAACCACAGGAAAGGATTATAAATCAGAATGTCTCTCTGTCTTGGCTCTTGATGTGTGGATGGAGTTCCCTGTCTGTCCCCTTTCCTGCTACAGACAAAGGCCCTCCTCCCTTAGCAGCCATGACACACAATGTTAGGTAGCGCTCCATGGTGGCAGAGGGGGGGGGGGAGGGGTGGGGTTCGGCTTGTTTTACAAGCAGATCATCAAATTGCTGGTTCTTCCAGTGTCAAAGGGCAGAAAAAAAAAAAAAAAAAAAAAAAAGAAGGGTTGGAGAAATCCGGGCAGCAGAAAAAAAAACAAACAAAAAACGAAGCCACTTATTCACTACTACGGCTCTAATAATTGTAAATTGGGAAATTGTAAAGGATAAGTACAAGACATGGCGAGCTCATTCACATGCGCGGTGCATTGCATTTTTTTATAACATGTTGGCATGCATTTTACATGCATCAGGTTTGTTTTTAGTTTTTTTTTTTGTCTTATTTATGTTCATTTTGAATGCACTGGTAAAAAATGAATTAAAAAAAAAAAAAAAAAAAAGAAAATAAATAATAAATGTAATTAAATAAATAGTGCATGCCATACTCTTTTTTTCTTCTTCTCAGCACTGGGCGAATGCAACACACTGGTGTGAACTACGACATTCATAGTGAACCATTATTGTTTGGTCGCCATGCGTTGGGAGCTCACCAAAAAAAATAAATAAAAACGTTAAAAACGCATTGCAGCAAACCTGCTGTGAATGAACCCGAAAGCCGCATTCATACGGGGCGTACTAAACGAGTACACCCGAGGAGGGCCATGCTCACCTGTACAGGTACCCTCGTCATCCCCATAAACACAGCTGTACGCTCTAATATGCCACATGCAAATGACCTTCTATGCTTCTTATACCATTATCCTTACCTACACCCCCCCCCCCCCCCCCCCCCCGTACATGCATACTTACCTCAAATCAATGGCCACCGTTTACATACAGCGCCGCAAGTCTTCACTGTCCTGGCCGCACCTGCAGAATACCGTCCCATAGAAGTCTATAGGGCCGTGTCCTGAGGCCAGAGACCCTCCCATAGAAGTCTATAGGGTTGTGTCCTGAGGCTGGGGACGATCCCATAGAAGTCTATAGAGCCGTATCCTGAGGCCGGAGACCCTCCCATAGAAGTCTATAGGGCCCTGTCCTGAGGCCTTCCCATAGAAGTCTATAGGGCCCTGTCCTGAGGCCTTCCCATAGAAGTCTATAGGGTTGTGTCCTGAGGCCAGAGACCCTCCCATAGAAGTCTATAGGGTTATGTCCTGAGGCCTTCCCATAGAAGTCTATAGGGCCGTGTCCTGAGGCCTTCCCATAGAAGTCTATAGGGTTGTGTCCTGAGGCCAGAGACCCTCCCATAGAAGTCTATAGGGTTGTGTCCTGAGGCCAGAGACCCTCCCATAGAAGTCTATAGGGTTGTGTCCTGAGGCCAGAGACCCTCCCATAGAAGTCTATAGGGTTGTGTCCTGAGGCCAGAGACCCTCCCATAGAAGTCTATAGGGTTGTGTCCTGAGGACAGAGACCCTCTCATAGAAGTCTATAGGGTTGTGTCCTGAGGCCGGGGACGATCCCATAGAAGTCTATAGAGCCGTATCCTGAGGCCGGGGACCCTCCCATAGAAGTCTATAGGGCCCTGTCCTGAGGCCTTCCCATAGAAGTCTATAGGGCCCTGTCCTGAGGCCTTCCCATAGAAGTCTATAGGGCCCTGTCCTGAGGCCTTCCCATAGAAGTCTATAGGGCCCTGTCCTGAGGCCTTCCCATAGAAGTCTATAGGGCCCTGTCCTGAGGCCTTCCCATAGAAGTCTATAGGGCTGTGTCCTGAGTCCGGAGACAATCCCATAGAAATCTATGGGGCTGTAATGAATGGGTGCAGCCAGGATGTAAACAGCGGAGCCATCAGATAAAAGTATGCAACTGTTGAGGGGGAGGGTAGGACAGAGACAATGTTGCAAGAAAGACAAATGTAGTTTGTCTCAAAGTGCAATTACCCTTAAAAAAAAAAAAAAAAATAAATATTTTTATTTTACCAAAATTTAATCCTAATAACTTTTTTTTTTTTTTTTAAAAAGGAGAAGAAAAAAAAAAAAGGGCAGAAGAAAAGGCCAGTTCTGATCAGCCATCTTATTAGGAAGTTGTAGTATGTAGTAATAGTACTAGGAAGCTAGGTCACTGAAGGCCCTTCTAATTGAAAAGGCTTATATACTACATCATAAAAAACAACTAAAAATATATATCATATAAAAATAAGAGTTCCAATGGGGACTCTTGTTGCAGTGATTATCATAGTCGCACTATTGCCAGCTATGGAACGGTTCAAAACCAACATTTGCACAGACTTTGAAAAAAAAGGTGCCGCCACTTTTTTGGAGATTTCATGTGCCGCTTGCAATGAGATCTGTGCATGAAGTCGCACAGATGTTGGCAAGCTGCACATGAAGTCGCACAGAAGTAGCACGAGTTTGAAGCTGCATTTAGTGTGAACCAGGGTTTATTGCTAGTTCACATTAGTGATTTTGGGGGGGTAAAAAACTATACCAAATCACGCAATGTGTGTCGCAAAAAAATAAAAATCCGTCAAGCACGGAAGAATCGCACAGCATTTTTTGGTGCCATCGGCATAAATGTCACCTGAACACGCCGATATGCAATTTGGCATTTTAACAGCGCGTATTGAAATCGCGGAGAATCCGCCTGTGAATCAAAACGCCTGTGTGCGAACGGAGCCTTACAGAAAAATTGTTTCCAATCACCTAGCACCGGACCCCCTCCCCCCCTCAACGCCAGCGACCCTGAGCCGTCAGGGCTACACAGGTCACGTGGATGGCACCGACCAATTCGATTTCATCTGGTCCATCTTGGCAGTCACAGCTTTCTAATTTCCCCAGATGAGGATTACCGGCGGTTAAGTACAGTGGGGGGGGTGGGGTTGTAGGTCACCTTTACAGCGAGGCTCTGTTCCCACCAGTGCGACTCCAAAGTTGCCCGCGATTTAGGGTGCGAGTTTGATGCAACGTTACACTCTCTAGCACTCAAGCCGCATCAAAAGTAAGGCAGGAACCTTTCCAAAGTCGCATAGATCGGAACGGGGGGCCCCATTGGGCTGCGACTTGTCATGAGACTATGCATCCAAAGTCGCACTAGTGGGAACAGAGCCAAAAAAAAAAAAAAAATAAATATGAAGGAGCCCTCACTTCCTGTTGAGTGTCAAGGGCAGGACGTGAAAAGGAAATCTCTCCAACTGGCAGGATTCGATCATTCCTTGCTCCATCCAAAATGAAAAACACCAAAACATTCTGGTTGTAGACAGCAGAGAACTAAGAGCACAACAAGCCAATCCAGACGCTTTTAGGCAACTGACTGAGTGGTCTAAAATACTTTTAAACGATTCCTTAGGACAGAAAACTTTACTTACTACAGGCGGGCGGATTTTGCATATTCCCGACTTTTCCGCGATGGGTCTGATCCTGGCTATATAGCCCAGAGGGTCGGCAAACTCTTCCCAAGTCGGCTCGAAAACAGGGCACTCCGGGGGTGGGATGAACTCATCAGACTCCATGTTGGTGGGGGGGTGTGGGTCACCGATTGCAAGCTGAAGAAGGTTCAATCCAAAAAGAAGAGGGCGTGGAAGTGAATCACATAATCCTCAAGCTGAACAAATCCACCAATCTCCTCTGCGGATTGGTCGAACGTCTGGGATGCCACCAATCGATGTCCTCTCCACAGATCACAGCTGTGACTTCTCACCGGGAAGGTTCTTCCTGTTCAAGGGAGGAGAGAGGAAGGACGGTAAACAAGAGGTTGTATTTCCTGCTATTGAAGCAGCTAACTACCTCGGTGCTATTTATACACACACAACCATCACCAGGGGACCTAAGAGGGTCAGTAAACCACTAATAAAAACACTCGCAGATATTATTAATCCTAATCAATACCCATTCTGATGAACCTTTACCCCCCGGGTCCCTATTACCTGCTGATCCTACCAGCAGCTTCAGTTTCCTTTCCTATGACCATAACCAGATCAGGTGACTTCCTGGTTTTCTCTTTGTCAAGCCGTCCCATACACACCTTCTCTTTATCAAGCCGTCCCATACACGCCTTCTCTTTATCAAGCCGTCCCATACACGCCTTCAAAACATTCAGAAGACACGCCTCCCATCCCACTCCTAGCAGGATGGGAGGAGAAGCGTCCAAGTGCCACCCTGAGGCTCCGCCCACAGCCCTTGCAGCTTGAAGTGCAGACGTTGCGGTCACATGATCACTCATAATAAGTCAGTGACTTCCTGGTTTCTCATGGTCAAGCCATTCTGTACACGCCCACAAATATTCAGAAAACACGCCTCCCATCCCACTACTAGCAGGAGATTGGATGTACATACAGAGGAGAATCCAGGCTCCGCCCACAGCCCTTGCAGCTGGAAGCACCGACATAGCGGTCACATGATCACTTCTAATGATCAGGTGACTTCCCGGTTTCTCATTGTCAAGCCAGCCTGTACACGCCTACAAATATTCAGAAGACAGGCCTCCCGTCCCACCCCCTAGCAGGAGGATGGCGGTGCATTCAGAGAAGCATCCAAGTGCCGCTCTGAGGCTCCGCCCACAGCCCCTGCAGCTAGGAGAAAGGCAGACATGAAGGTCATATGATCACTCCTAATGATCAGGTGACTTCTTGGTTTCTCATTGTCAAGCCATCCTGTACAGGCCCACAAATATTCAGAAGACACGCCTCCCATCTCACCCCTAGCAGGATATTGGTGTGTACAGAGGAGAGGCGGCCAAGTGCCGCTCTGAAGCTCCACCCACAGCCGCTGCAGGCAGAAGCGCAGACATGGCGAGGTCACCAGATCGACATAATGATCAGATGACTTCCTGGTTTCTCTTTATTAAGCTGTCCTGTACACGCCCACAAATATTCAGAAGACACGCCTCCTGTCCCACCCCTGGCAGGAGGATGGTGGTGCTTACAGAGAAGCGTCCAAGTGAGGCCCCGCCCACAGCCCTTGCAGCTAGAAGTGCACACATGGCGGTCACATGACCACTCATAACGATCAGGTGACTTCCTGGTTTCTCATTGTCAAGCCATCCTGTACACGCCCACAAATATTCAGAAGACACGACTCCCTGTCCCACCCCTAGCAGGAGGAGATTGGAGGAGTGTACAGTGAAGAGGAATTGATATTTTTGGACCCGTTTGCTATATAGCATGCTGAGTCAATGGGGGTAAAAAGGAGCTCCAAACCCTCACCCCCCCCCCCCCACCCCGTGTGATTTCTAACCCCCCCCCCATTGCTCTGCTGCAATCCGCCCCAACCAATGACATTCACACGCCACATCAGGGGGGCAGCTACAAGAACCAGGAAGGGAGATAGCCAACCCCCTGATGATGCGTATCGGTGCATGCACTGTAAGAGTACCCTTAGGTATCCACGTGACTGGTTGTCAATAGTGGAGGATGGTAAAGCCAGTAAAGATGGGACTGGTTGCCGATGGCGGGTAAGATTTTTATAGAACAGACTGGTTGCCAATAGAGGGAAAGATCGGTGTAGATGAGACTGGTTGCCGACAGTAAAGACGGGACTGGTCATTGATGGAGAACGGTTTGGTCGGTATACACAGGACTAGTTGTCAATGGTAACCCATCTTGATCAGTCTTACTGACTATGCCGGAGGCAACAGAAAGGCTGGTATAGGCAGGACTGGTTATCAATAGGGGGGCGGCAAGGCCGGTTCCGATATAGATGAAACCGGTTACCAAGAGGGGACTGTAAAGTTGGTATAGGAGGAACTTGTAACCCACTCGATAAGGTCAGTGCAGATGGGACTGGCTACCAATAGGCAACGGTAAGACCGGTATAGACAAGACGGTTTGTGAATAAGGGACAGTAACATTGGGAATGGTCGTCGTTAGTCTTGGTAACACAGACTGGATGCCACTTGAGACAGTATGCCAATAATGATGGGAATAGTCACTAATATGAGACGGTAGGCCAGTAATGATGGCACTGGTTACCAATAGAGGACGTGAGAGCCAGAAATACACTGGTTACTGATAAAGATGGTAACAAAAGGAATGGTCACCGATAAGACTGTACACCGATAACGATGGGACTGGCTGGCAACACAGAAGGTAGGCTTGTAACAATAGGACTGATTGCTGAAAGATGGGACTGGTTACCAATAGACGACGACTGGTTGTTAAAGAGACGGTAACAATGGGACTGGATGCTGCTAGAGACTGTGGACTGTTGATGATGGAACTGGTAGCCAATTGAGACAGTAGGCCAAGAACGATGGGAATGATTCCCAATAGAAGCTAGTAACGATGGGACTGGTTTTCAACAGAGGAAATGAAGGTTGGTAATGACGGGATTGGTGGCCGATAGAGATGGTAAGCCAATAACGATGGCACTGGTTACCAATAGAGGACACGAAGACAGGTAATGGTGGGACTAGTTCTCGATGGAGATGGTAGGCCAATAACAATTCCCAATAGACGCCGGTAAATAATGGGCCTGGTCGCTGGTAGATGCTGGTAATGATGGGATTGGTTTCCAACGTAGGACATAAAGGCTGATAATGATGGGGCTGGTCGCCATTAGAGATGGTAAACCAATAAACAATGAGACTGGTTATCAATAGGAGGACAAAAATGCCAGCAATGACGGGACTGGTAATGATAGTTCTAGTCCCTGGTAGACGCCAGTATTGATAGAACTGGTTGACAACAGAGAACACAAAGGCTGGTAGTAATGGAACTGGATGCCGATTGAGACAGTAGGCCAATAACGATGGGAAGGATTCCCAATAGACGCGGTAATGACGGGACTGGTCGCCAGTAGAGGACACAAAGGCCAGTAATGACGGGATTGGTCGCCAGTAGAGGACACAAAGGCCAGTAATGAAACTGGTCGCTGGTAAAATAAAGGGACCGGTAGATGCCGGTAATGATGGGACTGGTCGCCAGTAGAGGACACGAAGGTCGATAATGACGGGACTGGTCACGGTAAAGGACACGAAGGCCAGTAACGACGGGACTGGTCGCCGGTAGGAGGACACGAAGGCCAATAACGACGGGACTGGTCGCCGGTAGGAGGACACGAAGGCCAATAACGACGGGACTGGTCGCCGGTAGGAGGACACGAAGGCCAATAACGACGGGACTGGTCGCCGGTAGGAGGACACGAAGGCCAATAACGACGGGACTGGTCGCCGGTAGGAGGACACGAAGGCCAATAACGACGGGACTGGTCGCCGGTAGGAGGACACGAAGGCCAATAACGACGGGACTGGTCGCCGGTAGGAGGACACGAAGGCCAATAACGACGGGACTGGTCGCCGGTAGGAGGACACGAAGGCCAATAACGACGGGACTGGTCGCCGGTAGGAGGACACGAAGGCCAATAACGACGGGACTGGTCGCCGGTAGGAGGACACGAAGGCCAATAACGACGGGACTGGTCGCCGGTAGGAGGACACGAAGGCCAATAACGACGGGACTGGTCGCCGGTAGGAGGACACGAAGGCCAATAACGACGGGACTGGTCGCCGGTAGGAGGACACGAAGGCCAATAACGACGGGACTGGTCGCCGGTAGGAGGACACGAAGGCCAATAACGACGGGACTGGTCGCCGGTAGGAGGACACGAAGGCCAATAACGACGGGACTGGTCGCCGGTAGGAGGACACGAAGGCCAATAACGACGGGACTGGTCGCCGGTAGGAGGACACGAAGGCCAATAACGACGGGACTGGTCGCCGGTAGGAGGACACGAAGGCCAATAACGACGGGACTGGTCGCCGGTAGGAGGACACGAAGGCCAATAACGACGGGACTGGTCGCCGGTAGGAGGACACGAAGGCCAATAACGACGGGACTGGTCGCCGGTAGGAGGACACGAAGGCCAATAACGACGGGACTGGTCGCCGGTAGGAGGACACGAAGGCCAATAACGACGGGACTGGTCGCCGGTAGGAGGACACGAAGGCCAATAACGACGGGACTGGTCGCCGGTAGGAGGACACGAAGGCCAATAACGACGGGACTGGTCGCCGGTAGGAGGACACGAAGGCCAATAACGACGGGACTGGTCGCCGGTAGGAGGACACGAAGGCCAATAACGACGGGACTGGTCGCCGGTAGGAGGACGCGAAGGCCAATAACGACGGGACTGGTCGCCGGTAGGAGGACGCGAAGGCCAATAACGACGGGACTGGTCGCCGGTAGGAGGACGCGAAGGCCAATAACGACGGGACTGGTCGCCGGTAGGAGGACGCGAAGGCCAATAACAACGGGACTGGTCGCCGGTAGGAGGACGCGAAGGCCAATAACGACGGGACTGGTCGCCGGTAGGAGGACGCGAAGGCCAATAACGACGGGACTGGTCGCCGGTAGGAGGACGCGAAGGCCAATAACGACGGGACTGGTCGCCGGTAGGAGGACGCGAAGGCCAATAACGACGGGACTGGTCGCCGGTAGGAGGACGCGAAGGCCAATAACGACGGGACTGGTCGCCGGTAGGAGGACGCGAAGGCCAATAACGACGGGACTGGTCGCCGGTAGGAGGACGCGAAGGCCAATAACGACGGGACTGGTCGCCGGTAGGAGGACGCGAAGGCCAATAACGACGGGACTGGTCGCCGGTAGGAGGACGCGAAGGCCAATAACGACGGGACTGGTCGCCGGTAGGAGGACGCGAAGGCCAATAACGACGGGACTGGTCGCCGGTAGGAGGACGCGAAGGCCAATAACGACGGGACTGGTCGCCGGTAGGAGGACGCGAAGGCCAATAACGACGGGACTGGTCGCCGGTAGGAGGACGCGAAGGCCAATAACGACGGGACTGGTCGCCGGTAGGAGGACGCGAAGGCCAATAACGAAGGGACTGGTCGCCAGTAGGACACGAAGGCCAATAATGATGGGACTGGTCGCTGGTAGAGGACACGAAGGCCAATAATGATGGGACTGGTCGCCGGTAGAGGACACGAAGGCCAATAATGATGGGACTGGTCGCCGGTAGAGGACACGAAGGCCAATAATGATGGGACTCGACGCTGGTAATGAAGGCACTGGTCGCCAGTAGAAGACACGAAGGTCGGTGGTGATGGGACTGGTTGCCGGTAACGATGGGACTGGTTGCTAATGGTGCCGTAATCTTACCCCGAATCGGTGACCCTATCTGGGGTAAAGCCAATAACAAACAGCCCTCCACCCCCAGATTTGGCCCCTAGGGGCAGTACATGGTCCCTGGCCTGGTGTGGCCCCTCACCCCCCCCCCCCCAGAAGTCAGCTCATCCCTGAGCTCCTCCCCACAGGGGCCCCAGTCAGGACCGGCAAGGACACCCAGGACTCCGGCCCCCCAGTCCCCCTCACCCTCCTCCGGACACACTCCACCTTCTTATTGTTGTTTTCCTCCTTCACAGTCGCTTCTCCCCCTCACTCTCCGCAGCCGCCATCTTGAAGACGCATCACCGGCCTCCTTCCGCGCCCCCTCCGGTGACCCCGCCCTTTATCGGGCCCCCAGCGGCTCCTCGGCACCCGCGGGCCCCACAGCGGGCAGTGAGAGGCGGAAGGGGAACGCCTTCCGCGGGGCTGAGAGGCGGTGAAGCGGCGGGGCGCGCTCCTCCGCGGCGTTCACGTCAATGAGTCCCCTTGGCGGAGGGATCTCTCAGCACACAGCGACCGGCCGGGAAGGGAGCCGGACTTGATATTCCCATCAACTCGCACGTTTAAAGGGCCAGTCTGCGCATGCGCGGCCACACAGGAAGCGGGGGGGGGGGGGGGGGGGGTGGTGGAGGGGAGGGGGGAATACCTCCTGCGTGACGTCGGCGACACCCGGAAGTGTCTGCGCACGTTGGAAAACAATGTTTAAAGGGACAGGGAGATGGGAATGAGTTCAGCTTTATATTCATAAAAGTACAACCAGAATAAAACCTTCAATTCCACCATTTCTTTACTCCAGGGTGATATTTTTTTATTTTTCTGCATTCTGGGGCAATTTTTAATTTGGGACCATTTTTTAAGTTTTTTTTTGCACACCGGGGATTTATTTTAATTTTTTTGCACACCAGGTTTTTTTTTTTCTATTCACACCGAAAAAATTTTTTTTCTTTTTGCAAGAAAGGTCAATGATATTTTTTTCTTTTTTTTTTTGTTTGTAAGTTTTTTTTCTTTTTGCACAACGGGGCGATTTTTTTACATTTTTGTTGCACTCTGGGACATTTTGTTTTAATTTTTTGCACACCAGGACAATTTTGTTTTGCCACCTTGAGGCAATTCTTTATTTTTTCTTGCGCACGAGGGCTTTTTTTTTTTTGGGCACACCGAGGCAATTTTTTATTTTTTTGCACACTGGGTGATTTTTTGCATTTTTTTTTTGCACTCTGGGGGATTTTGCTTTAATTCTTTGCACACCAGGGCAATTTTTTTCTTGGCACCATGAGGCAATGTTTTAATTTTTCTTGCACACCAGGGCATTTTTTTTGGGGGGGGAACGTCAAGGCAATTTTTTAATTTTTTGCACACCAGTGCGATTTTTTACATTTTTTTGCACTCTGGGGCATTTTGTTTTAATTTTTTTCCGCACCAGTGTAATTTTTTTTTGGGACCCTGAGGCAATTTTTTAATTTTTTGCACACCAGGGAAATTTTTAATTTTGTTTTACACTGGGGTATTTTTTTTTTTTTTTTAATTGGGGCATTTTGTTTCAATTTTTGCACACTCAGACATTTTTATTTTCATTTTTTTTGCATACCCAAGCAATTTAATTTGTTTGCACACCAGAACCATTTTTTTTTTTGTTTTGTGGACACTGGGCGGCACCACCTGTCAAACTTGCCTATTAAGATAACTTATAATTCAGTAAAAAAAAAAATATATATATATATCTATAATATATATAATTTTTAACTATATATATATATATATATATATATATATATATATATATATATACACACACACACAGTGGGGGAAATAATGATTTGATCCCCTGCAGATTGTGTAAGTTTTGCCCACTTACAAATAAATGAAGGGTCTATAATGTTTTATCATAGGTGTATTTTATATGATAGAGACTGAATATCAACCAAAAATTCAGAAAAAAACACATGATATAAATGCAGTTCAGTGAGTAAAATAATTATTTGATCCCCAAGCAAAACATGACTTAATAGTTGGTGGAGAAACCCTTGTTGGCAATCACAGAGGTCAGACGTTTCTTGTAGGTGGTGATCAGGTTTGCACACATCTCAGGAGGGGTTTTGGACCACTCTTCTTTACAGATCTTCTCTAAACCCTTAAGGTTTCTTGGCGACTCGAAATTTCAGCTCCCTTCATAAATTTTCTATAGGATTAAGGTCTGGAGACTGGCTAAGCCACACCATGACCTTGAGCCAATCCTTTGTTGGTTTGGCGGTATGTTTTGGGTCATTGTCATGCTGGAAGACCCATCCACAACCCATCTTCAGTGTTCTGGCTGAGGGAAGAAGGTTCTCCTCCAAGATTTTACAATACATGGCCCCCGTCCATTGGCCCCTCAATGCGGCAAAGTCGGCCTGTTCCTTTAGCAGAGAAACAGCCCCAAAGCATCAGGTTTCCACCACCGTGCTTGAATGTAGGGATGGTGTTCTTAGGGTTATAGTCAGCATTTTTCTTCCTCTAAACAGTCCCCCCTCCTGAAGAAGGCACATCTACAGTCTTGCCAATGAACATCTATGATTCAGAGAAGGATTGGGAGAAAGTGCTGAGGTCAGATTAGACCAAGATTGAGCTCTTTGGCATTAACTCGACTCGCCGTGTTTGGAGGAATAAAAAATGTTGACTATGACCCTAAGAACACCATCCCTACAGTCAAGCATGGAGGTGGAAACTTGATGCTTTGGGGCTGTTTCTCTGATAAAGGTACAGGCCAACTTTGCCGCATTATGTTTCCACCTCTTGACTGTAGGGATGGTGTTCTTAGAGTCAAAGTTCTTCCTCCAAACACGGCAAGTCGAGTTAATGCCAAAGAGCTCAATCTTGGTCTAATCTGACCTTCTCTGAATCGTAGATGTTCATTGGCAAGACTGTAGATGTGCCTTCTTCAGGAGGTGGACTGGACGTGTTTGGAGAAAGAAAAATGGTGACTATGACCCTAAAACCTACCTACAGTCAAGCAAGGAGGTGGAAACATGATGCTTTGGGGCTGTTTCTCTGCTAAAGGTACAGGCCGACTTTGCCGCATTGAGGGGCCAATGGGCGGGGCCACATATTGTAAAATCTTGGATGAGAACCTTCTTCCCTCAGCCAGAACACTGAAGATGGGTCGTGGATGGGTCTTCCAGCATGACAATGACCCAGAACATAACTTTAAGTCAACAAAGGAGTGGCTCAAGAGAAAGCACATTCAAGAGGACGTCCAGCTTGTATAAAACATTTTTAAAAGTCAGCAGCTACAAATCCTGTAGCTGCTGACTTTTATATATATGGACACTTACCTGTCAAGGTAGCCCGCAATGTCGGCACCCCAAGCCGATCTGTCCATCTGCTCAGGGTGCAGGCACTGGCATTGCTAGTAAGGGAAACCGGCAGTGAAGCCTTCAGGCTTCACAGCTTGTTTCCTACGGAGCATGCACGAGTCACGCTGCGCTTTCTGGATGGTCCTGCTGTCTTCTGGGACCTGTGTGCGTCTCCCAGAAGGCAGCAGGGGGAAGGCGGAGGGGGCTCAAATGACGTAGGTCGCTGCGGCGCCCTTACACTGAATTAGGAACAAGTACTTTTTTTTATGACAGGTATCCGCTCTCACCAAAAAAGTGCCAAATGCTGCACCGGAGGGGGGGGGGGGGGGGGCAGATAAGCGGAGCTTCCATTTTTCAGTGGAGCTCCGCTTGAAGGTTATGGAGTGGCCTAGTCAGTTTCCTGACCTTAATCCTACAGAAAATGTATGGAGGGAGCTGAATCTTCAGTGGAGCTCCGCTTGAAGGTTATGGAGTGGCCTAGTCAGTTTCCTGACCTTAATCCTACAGAAAATGTATGGAGGAAGCTGAATCTTCGAGTTGCCAAGAGACAGCCAAGAAACCTTAAGGATTTAGAGATGACCTGTCAAGAAGAGTGGAACAAAATCCCTCCTGAGATGTGTGCAAACCTGGTCACCACCTACAAGAAACGTCTGACCTCTGTGCTTGCCACCAAGGGTTTCTCCACCAACTACCAAGTCATGTTTGCTTGGGGATCAAATATTTATTTTACTCACTGAACTCCATTTATAACATTTGTATTGTGTGTTTTTTTCTGGATTTTTGGTTGATATTCTGTCTCTATCATATAAAATACACCTATGATAAAACATTATAGACCCTTCATTTCTTTCTAAGTGGGCAAACTTACACAATTTGCAGGGGATCAAATCATTATTTTCCCCAGTGTATATATACATAATCTAACAAAAGTAAGTACACCCCTCACATTTCTGTAAATCTTTTCTTCTATCTTTTCTTGTGACAACACTGAAGAAATGACACTTTGCTACAATGTAAAGTAGTGAGTGTACAGCTTGTATAACAGTGTAAATTTGCCGTCCCCTCAAAATAACTCAACACACAGCCATTAATGTCTAAACTGCTGGCAACAAAAGTCAGTACACCCCCTAAGTGAAAATGTCCAAATTGGGCCCAAAGTGTCAATATTTTGTGTGGCCTCCATTATTTTCCAGCATTGCCTTAACTCTCTTGGGCATGGAGTTCACCAGAGCTTCACAGGTCGTCACTGGAGTCCTCTTCCCCTCCTCCATGACGACATCACAGAGCTGGTGGATGTTAGAGACCTTGCGCTCCTCCACCTTCCGTTTGAGGATGTCCCACAGATGATCAATAGGGTTTAGGTCTGGAGACATGCTTGGCCAAGTCCATCACCTTTACCCTCAGCTTCTTTAGCAAGGCAGTGGTGGTCTTGGAGGTGTGTTTGGGGTGGTTATCATGTTGGAATACTGCCCTGCGGCCCAGTCTCTGAAGGGAGGGGATCATGCTCTGCTTCAGTATGTCACAGTACATGTTGGCATTCATGGTCCCCTCAATGAGCTGTAGCTCCCCATGTAGCTCCCGCTGCCGGCATGAGGCGTCTTCAAAAAGTTTCCGCAATTTTTTTAACTCTATTAAATATAAAAAAGTGCGGAAACTTTTTGAAGACCCCTCGTGTATATATAAATATATATATATTTTATTTATACTATATATATATATATATATATATATATATATATATATATATATATATATATATATATATATATAAAATTTATATTATATAAATATGTATATTGTATAATGTAATATTATGTAATAGGAGAGAACCATACACCTACCACCTTCTTATTCAGGCGTTAAAACAAAAGCAGAAAGTGCGGTGAAGCGTCACAAGCGATTCTCAATTCTCTTTTTAAAAATAGCTTTAATGTAGCTTTTTGTTTTGCAGATCAAAACATTAAAAAAAAAAAAAACCTCCCTCCAGTCCCACGGGGTCATTGTGTTCTCTCCATCGCAGTGTACTCGGCCCCCACTCACCTATTATAGTCGCTGCGTTAGAAGAAGAAAAAAAAAAATTCCCCAGAAACCCCTCCCGTGTTTTTCCGTCCATTGGGATGCAGAGGCAGGTAAACCAGATTTATTATAATTACCCATCATGCACTTCTTCTAACCAGCAATTAGGGAAAGGTCTCAGGTGACATTTCAGTAGGCTTCTCCATTGTCTCCTGTGTAATTTTTTGGCTGCGGAGAGTGAACAGTGGTGGGGGGGGGGATTTGCTTCCAAGAAGGAAGGGAAAAACTTCAAATGAGTTTCATCAGAGATGGTCGTTGGGGAAGAGGACCAGGAGGTAGTGGTGGTGGTGGAGTTGGTTGTAGTGGTGGTGGGGGTTGGTTGTAGTAGTGGTGGGGGTGGTGGGGGTTGGTTGTAGTAGTGGTGGGGGTGGTGGGGGTTGGATGGACGCTGGGCATTTTCTGACCTACAATTAAAAAAAAATGGGGAGATTCTCCTGGCCAGTTTGGCCTGGCTCTGTATGCTCTGGTAAGAGGCTCTGTATGCTCTGGTAAGAGGCTCTGTATGCTCTGGTAAGAGGCTCTGTATTCTCTGGTAAGAGGCTCTGTATTCTCTGGTAAGAGGCTCTGTATGCTCTGGTAAGAGGCTCGGTGTACTCACAATTGTGTGGGATGGATAACACTCACCTCTGTCTTTTTGGGGCGTTCATTATCTCCTTTTGGACTTTTTGCACTTAAAGTTCTTGTAAAAGGCATAAGGTTTTTTTTTAAAAATCTTAATGCATTCTATGCATTAACCCCTTACCGGCCGCGCTATTACCGAAAGACGGCTAGAGCGTGGGGCTTACAATGGGAGGGGTCCATGGACGCCTCTGGCTGCCCGCAGGCTGCGTGCTTTTCGATCAATGTGTCCTTTTGACTTGGCTGATCACAGATCGGGGTAAAGGGCCAATGATAGCTGATCGAAGAATGTAAACAGAAGCCGGTAATCGGCTTCTGTTACAGGGACATTGGTCCCAACATTGCCGACCAGTGCCACCTATCAGTGCCCACCAGTACTGCTAATCAGTGCCGCCTATCAGTGCCCATCAGTACTACTAATCAGTGCCCACCAGTGCCACCTATCAGTGCTGCCTATCAGTGCCCACCAGTGCTGCCTATCAGTGCCCACCAGTACTACTAATCAGTGCCGCCCATCAGTACTGCTAATCAGTACCCACCAGTGCCGCCTATCAGTGCCCATCAGTACTACTAATCAGTGCCCACCAGTGCCACCTATCAGTGCCCACCAGTGCTACTAATCAGTGTCCAGTGCCCACCAGTGCGGCTAATCAGTGCCCACCAGTCCAGTGTCATCTATCAGTGCCCACCAGTGCCGCCTATCAGTGCCCATCAGTACTACTAATCAGTGCCCACCAGTGCTACTAATCAGCGCCCACCAGTCCCGTGCCCATCAGTACTACTAATCAGTGCCCACCAGTCCAGTTCCACCTATCAGTGCCCACCAGTGTGGCTAATCAGTGCCCACCAGTATTACTACTCAGTGCCCACCAGTCCAGTGCCGTCTATCATTGCCCACCAGTGCCGCCTATCAGTGCCCATCAGTACTACTAATCAGTGCCCACCAGTGCCGCCTATCAGTGTCCATCAGTACTACTAATCAGTGCCCACCAGTGCCGCCTATCAGTGTCCATCAGTACTACTAATCAGTGCCCACCAGTGCTGCCTATCAGTGCCCACCAGTACTACTAATCAGTGCTCACCAGTCCAGTGCCACCTATCAGTGCCCACTTGTGCTGCCTATAAGTGCCCATCAGTGCAGCCTCATTAGCGCACATCAGTGAAGGAGAAAAATGACCTGTTTGCAAAGTTTTATAACAGTTTTTTTTTTTTTTTTTTCTTTTTTTGTTTAGCAAAAAATGAAAAAAAAAAAAAAAAAACCCCCCAGCGGTGATTAAATACCACCAAAAGAAATTTCTATTTGTGTGAAAAAAAAAATTATAAAAATGTCATATGTGTACAGTGTTGTATGACCGCGCGATTGTCATTTAAAGTGTGACGGCGCTGAAAGCTGAAAATTGGTGCCTGGGCAGGAAGGGGGTGAAAGTGCCCGGTAGGCAAGTGGTTAAGATAAAAAGCCTTCTGTGTGCAGCCCCCCCCCCCCCCCCCCCTAACCAATACTTACCTGTGCCCCCATCTCGATCCAGCGATGTTGAACAAGAGACTCGGCTGCCCGGGACTCTCCCTCCTCATTGGCCGAGACAGCAGCAAAGCGCCATTGGCTCCCACTGCTGTCAAACAAAGCCAGAGATTCCAATGAGGAGAGAAAGAAGGGGGCGGAGCAGAGAAGTGGCTCCGTGTCTGAATGGACACACATAACAGAGGCCCGGCTCGGCTCGGGTGCCCCCCCCCCCCCCGGGCAGGCCTGCCAATCTTCCAGCAACCAATCCACAAAAAGATAACCTCTGATTATTTTCACACACCTAGGATTGAGCTCACCACACCAGAACTGTGGTTGGGGGTAAAAGCCTGAAACAAGGGGAAGCGAGGACAGCTGTTGGCATTTAGGATAGTCTAACCACGCCGTATGGGGGGGGGGGGCTCTGACATTATCCCCCACTGACCTCCAATGAATTGGTTTAGCAGGGATTCCCACGAAACCTAAATATAATTTCAAAGGGGTAAAAAAGGTTTAGAAAAGTCTGACATAGTCCATGCAGATAGGAGGAGAGCAACATGAGCAGAAGGATGACTTCATCAATCTGCCGCTGCTCTCTCTCACTAGCATAGAACAGTTTAAATCAGTGGTCTCCAAACTGTGGCCCCTGGGGGGGGGGGCCAGATTCGGCCCTTTGCTTGCTTTTATCCAGGCCCTTTGGGGCACCATTTCATCCAATGATACCAACCATGGGGCATTGTTGGCAATTCTCCCCCACTGGCACCAATTAAGGGGGCACATTTCCTGCCATGACACCAACAATGGGGCAACATTCCTCCAACTGACACCAACAATATGCCACAAATCCTCCCACCGACGCCAACAAAATGCCACAATCCCCACTACCGACACCAACAAAATGCCACAATCCCCCCCTACCGACACCAACAATATGCCACAAATCCTCCCACCGACGCCAACAAAATGCCACAATCCCCACTACCGACACCAACAAAATGCCACAATCCCCACTACCGACACCAACAAAATGCCACAATCCCCACTACCGACACCAACAAAATGCCACAATCCCCCCCTACCGACACCAACAATATGCCACAAATCCCCCCCTACCGACACCAACAAAATGCCACAATCCTCCCCTACCGACACCAACAATATGCCACAATCCTCCCCTACCGACACCAACAAAATGCCACAATCCTCCCCTACCGACACCAACAAAATGCCACAAATCCCCCCCTACCGACACCAACAAAATGCCACAATCCCCCCCTACCGACACCAACAAAATGCCACAATCCCCCCCTACCGACACCAACAAAATGCCACAATCCCCCCCTACCGACACCAACAATATGCCACAATCCCCCCCTACCGACACCAACAATATGCCACAAATCCCCCCTACCGACACCAACAAAATGCCACAATCCTCCCCTACCGACACCAACAAAATGCCACAATCCCCCCCTACCGACACCAACAAAATGCCACAATCCCCCCCTACCGACACCAACAATATGCCACAAATCCCCCCTACCGACACCAACAATATGCCACAAATCCCCCCTACCGACACCAACAAAATGCCACAATCCTCCCCTACCAACACCAACAAAATGCCACAATCCCCCCCTACCGACACCAACAAAATGCCACAATCCCCCCCTACCGACACCAACAATATGCCACAAATCCCCCCTACCGACACCAACAAAATGCCACAATCCTCCCCTACCGACACCAACAAAATGCCACAATCCTCCCCTACCGACACCAACAAAATGCCACAATCCTCCCCTACCGACACCAACAAAATGCCACAATCCCCCCCTACCGACACCAACAAAATGCCACAATCCCCCCCTACCGACACCAACAATATGCCACAAATCCCCCCTACCGACACCAACAAAATGCCACAATCCTCCCCTACCGACACCAACAAAATGCCACAATCCCCCCCTACCGACACCAACAAAATGCCACAATCCCCCCCTACCGACACCAACAAAATGCCACAATCCCCCCCTACCGACACCAACAATATGCCACAATCCCCCCCTACCGACACCAACAATATGCCACAAATCCCCCCTACCGACACCAACAAAATGCCACAATCCTCCCCTACCGACACCAACAAAATGCCACAATCCTCCCCTACCGACACCAACAAAATGCCACAATCCCCCCCTACCGACACCAACAAAATGCCACAATCCCCCCCTACCGACACCAACAATATGCCACAAATCCCCCCTACCGACACCAACAATATGCCACAAATCCCCCCTACCGACACCAACAAAATGCCACAATCCTCCCCTACCGACACCAACAAAATGCCACAATCCCCCCCTACCGACACCAACAAAATGCCACAATCCCCCCCTACCGACACCAACAAAATGCCACAATCCCCCCCTACCGACACCAACAATATGCCACAAATCCCCCCTACCGACACCAACAATATGCCACAAATCCCCCCTACCGACACCAACAATATGCCACAAATCCCCCCTACCGACACCAACAATATGCCACAAATCCCCCCTACCGACACCAACAATATGCCACAAATCCCCCCTACCGACACCAACAAAATGCCACAATCCTCCCCTACCGACACCAACAATATGCCACAAATCCCCCCTACCGACACCAACAATATGCCACAAATCCCCCCCTACCGACACCAACAAAATGCCACAATCCCCCCCTACCGACACCAACAATATGCCACAAATCCCCCCTACCGACACCAACAATATGCCACAAATCCCCCCTACCGACACCAACAATATGCCACAAATCCCCCCTACCGACACCAACAATATGCCACAAATCCCCCCTACCGACACCAACAATATGCCACAAATCCCCCCTACCGACACCAACAATATGCCACAAATCCCCCCTACCGACACCAACAAAATGCCACAATCCCCCCCTACCGACACCAACAATATGGCCGGGACCTTTTCTACTCCCACTGGCCACAATCCGGCCCTCCTAAAGTCTGGTGGACTGTAAACTGGACCTTTTGTTTAGAAAGTTCGGAGATCCCCCTTGGTTTAAATAAAGAAACGGTGTAGATATGTTGCAAGAAAATTTTTATTTTATATAAAAGCTCAAAAAAAAAATTTTTTAAAAAATGAAGATATACGTCTGCAGAGATCCATAACCAGAGTCTATGAGGGTCTGAGAGGGTCGGTCCACCTCCGATTACACCAAGTCTGTCGGTGTGTAGGAACCTTCTCTCTCATTGTCCGGTCTTCATGAATCGGATAACGGCGGCCCGAATCGCTCCATGGTCTTCACCACCAGTGATAGATGTTCCAGGAAGGAGGTCACAGACACACGAAGGATCCGAGCTTCATCCGCCTGCCAACGCCTGCGAGTGGAGGAGAGACAAAGAGAATTGATCCCCTCCCGTACATGTCACATGGGATGTTTACATTCATTATAGACCCCCGATCTCTCCATAAAGAGGACCTGTCACCTCCTATTACTGTCACATGGGATGTTTACATTCATTATAGACCCCAGATCTCTCCATAAAGAGGACCTGTCACCTCCTATTACTGTCACATGGGATGTTTACATTCATTATAGACCCCAGATCTCTCCATAAAGAGGACCTGTCACCTCCTATTACTGTCACATGGGATGTTTACATTCATTATAGACCCCGATCTCTCCATAAAGAGGACCTGTCACCTCCTATTACTGTCACATGGGATGTTTACATTCATTATAGACCCCCGATCTCCCCATAAAGAGGACCTGTCACCTCCTATTACTGTCACATGGGATGTTTACATTCATTATAGACCCCAGATCTCTCCATAAAGAGGACCTGTCACCTCCTATTACTGTCACATGGGATGTTTACATTCATTATAGACCCCAGATCTCTCCATAAAGAGGACCCGTCACCACCTATTACTGTCACATGGGATGTTTACATTCATTATAGATCCCAGATCTCTCCATAAAGAGGACCTGTCACCGTCTATTACTGTCACATGGGATGTTTACATTCATTATAAACCCCAGATCTCTCCATAAAGAGGACCTGTCACCTCCTATTACTGTCACATGGGATGTTTACATTCATTATAGACCCCAGATCTCCCCATAAAGAGGACCTGTCACCTCCTATTACTGTCACATGGGATGTTTACATTCATTATAGACCCCAGATCTCTCCATAAAGAGGACCTGTCACCACCTATTACTGTCACATGGGACGTTTACATTCATTATAGACCCCAGATCTCTCCATAAAGAGGACCTGTCACCGTCTATTACTGTCACATGGGATGTTTACATTCATTATAGACTCCAGATCTCTCCATAAAGAGGACCTGTCACCACCTATTACTGTCACATGGGATGTTTACATTCATTATAGACCCCAGATCTCTCCATAAAGAGGACCTGTCACCTCCTATTACTGTCACATGGGATGTTTACATTCATTATAGACCCCAGATCTCTCCATAAAGAGGACCTGTCACCTCCTATTACTGTCACATGGGATGTTTACATTCATTATAGACCCCAGATCTCTCCATAAAGAGGACTTGTCACCACCTATTACTGTCACATGGGATGTTTACATTTATTATAGACCCCAGATCTCTCCATAAAGAGGACCTGTCACCTCCTATTACTGTCACATGGGATGTTTACATTCATTATAGACCCCAGATCTCTCCATTAAGAGGACCTGTCACCACCTATTACTGTCACATGGGATGTTTACATTCATTATAGACCCCAGAACTCTCCATAAAGAGGACCTGTCACCACCTATTACTGTCACATGGGATGTTTACATTCATTATAGACCCCAGATCTCTCCATAAAGAGGACCTGTCACCTCCTATTACTGTCACGTGGGATGTTTACATTCATTATAGACCTCAGATCTCTCCATAAAGAGGACCTGTCAACTCCTATTACTGTCACATGGGATGTTTACATTCATTATAGACCCCACATCTCTCCATAAAGAGGACCTGTCACCGCCTATTACTGTCACATGGGATGTTTACATTCATTATAGACCCCAGATCTCTCCATAAAGAGGACCTGTCACCTCCTATTACTGTCACATGGGATGTTTACATTCATTATAGACCCCAGATCTCTCCATAAAGAGGACCTGTCACCGCCTATTACTGTCACATGGGACGTTTACATTCCTTGTGGCAGCAATAAAAGTGTTACAAAAAAAGTAAAACAAAAAAAATGTTAAGTGCCCCTGTTCTCCCATGCAAAGGGGAACGTGTGTGTCGGTCCCACACGCATGCAAACAGCGATCGTACCACACATGTGAGTTATCAATGCGAACGTCGGATCATGGGCAGTAATTTCAGCACCAGACCTCCCATGTAAATCTAAAGTGGGATCCTGTAAAGGCTTTTAAAGCGTCGCCTATGGATAGTAAAATTGACATCATCTGACTTTCCCAACTGTGTGTAAGGACGGCTATTATGGAAGTACCAAGCCTCTGATGTCCTTTCTCATGCATAGGAAATCCCCTGTGCAGATGTGCCACAAGGCTTCGGATCCCGAGTGAGCCCTACATCTGTGTAGACATGTGCAGAACGAAAATTTTAAAAAATCATTTCATTTTGTTATTTACATAAATCCATTTAATTCATTTTTGGCAATTCGTTTTGTTTATTCGAATTCAAATCGATTCCAATTGCATTCGAATCGAATTCCATTTGAAATTGAATTTATTCTATTCAAAATTCGAATTTTGGAAGATGGTTATATTCTTTCTATTCTGTTCTTTTATTTTCTGTTCTATTCTATTCAAATTTTTATTCTACTCAACACTTTGAAGAGGTTATATTCTATTCTTTTTTTTATATTCTGTTCTATTTTTTTATTTTCTAGTCAATTCTTTTCTATTGTATTCAAATTTAGTCTATTTAAAATTCGAATTTCAGAAGATGGTCATATTCTTCAATTCTATTTTTTTATTCTATTCCTTTATTTTCTATTCTATTTCATTCTATTCTTTTATTTTCTGTTTTATTTTTTTCTATTCTTTTGTTTTCTATACTGTTCTATACTATTCTATTCTTTTATTTTCTATTCACTTTTCTATTTTCTTTCTATTCTCTTCTTTTCTATTCTACTCCTTTATTTTACATTCTATTTTGTTCTGTTTTACTCTATTCTTTTATTTTATATTCTATTTTTCTATTCTTTTATTTTATATTCTGTTCTGTTTTACTCTATTATATTCTATTCTTTTATTTTATATTCACTTTTCTGTTTTCTTTCTATTCTTTTCTATTCTACTCCTTTCTCTTATATTCTATTTTATTCTGTTATTTTACTCTATTCTTTTATTTTATATTCTATTTTTTCTATTCTTTTATTTTATATTCTACGCCATTATATTCTATTCTATTTTTTTTCTATTCTCCTCTTTTCTATTGTACTCCTTTATTTTATATTCTATTTTATTCTGTTATTTTACATTCTATTTTGTTCTGTTTTACTCTTCTAAACTAAACTATTCTTTTATTTTATATTCTTTTATTTTCTATTCTGTTCTACGCTATTATATTTTATTCTTTTATTTTATATTCTATTTTTTTCTATTCTCTTCTTTTCTATTCTACTCCTTTATTTTATATTCTATTTTGTTCTGTTTTACTCTATTCTTTTATTTTCTATTCTTTTATTGTCTATTCTGTTCTACGCTATTATATTCTATTTTCTTTCTATTCTCTTCTTTTCTATTCTATGCCTTTATTTTCTATTCTATTTCATTCCGTTATTTTACATTCTATTTTGTTCTGTTTTACTCTACTCTTTTATTTTCTATTCTATTTTTTTCTATTCTTTTATTTTCTATTCTGTTCTACTCTATTATATTCTATTCTTTTATTTTCTATTCACTTTTCTATTTTTTCTCTATTCTCTTTATTTTCTATTCTATTTTATTCTCTTTGGAAATTCGAATTTGATTTGAAAACTATTCGAATTTCGGCCCGAAAAATTTGTTTAGTTATTTCGGATTCGTTTAAATGTGTTACCAACGTAATTCGGATGCATCCGAACAACAACAAAATTTGTTTGAATTTCAATTTCAGAATGAAACGAACCGCATCGTGTCTACATCTGTGCACACGCAGGTTTCCCCCCGACCATCCCTGCATGTGTCGGTTTCCTGCGCATGCGCAAAGATGGCCATTATGAAAGTACCAAACCTCCGTCGCCCTTGCGCACGCGTGGAAAATCGCCTGCACAGATGTTAGGAGGGGGGGGGGGGGCGCTGCCAGGAACCAAAGGGCCGGGGCGGAGCCCTTCGGCACATCCGCACCATAATGGTGGCACCGAAAAGGGAAGGGGGTGGAGCCACTAAAGAGGAGACTGAAGTTGCTCTTTAAATGATCTCTTTTTATTGAGCATCAATACATTTTTTTTTTTTTTTTACAAATTTAGGAAAATATCTTCACTCCCATCCCCCCCCCCCATAAAAATGACAACAGTGTCACCAACAACCCCCCACCATGTCTATTACTCCCTATGACCACACATATCGGGGGTGGGGACATTCCCCGGTACTTACACCCGTAGGACGTTGTCTTGGACGCTCAGGGTCTTGCTCACGCCTCCTTTTCTCGGCTCGGCATCGGGGTTCAGGGAATCGTGGGCGATCTGAGCTTCGGAGGAGCGGGGGAAGGGCACGTCCAGCTGACTTCACCTTTGTTATGGAGAATAAAGTTGGGTTTGGCCGATTTGCTGGCATATGGATTACCAGCTTGTATTACCCCCTTTTCTTGGCTGGGCCAGGGGTGAAAGACGATCCCCGCTTACCTTGGGATCTGCTGATCTGGATCTAATGAGCCATTGATTAGTTCTGCCTTTCTCCATTGTAAGAGGAATGAGAGGGGGGTTGGGCTCGCCAATGTAAACAGTACACAAGGTACAGAGCCCATCAGATCAGCTCTATACACGGTGTCTGTGACCAAGCTGTCCTATAAAAGTTTATAAAAAGGCACTGTAGAGGGAAGTGTCCACCACTGACCATAAACAAGTGGCAGCCGGTAAAGCTGGACTAGTCAGAACACGTCATGCATGGTCATTAGAAGGGTCCAAGTCAACAGGGCTTGGGCTTGTGTTGGTGACTTCAGTACGATCGTTCAGAACTTTAGGTGTGAATGCGTGCCTTCTACCCACGCATTCCGTTTCTGACAGCCCATTCGTTTTTAAAAGAGCGAACATGCAAAAAAAAAAAAATAGCGCAAGCAGAACTTCTGCAAATCCCACCGCACCAAACTGCGGTTACCGTGCCATCTGGTGCCCGCAAAAAAAGGGGCAACATTTGCGAGATGCATTTTGGGTGCCATTAGCAATCGCCTAGAAACCGCGGGTATCTCGCGAAAGGGTTAGCCAGTCCATGTGCGGTGCGGGAAACCTTTAGTTCTAAATTGAACCTCTTCCCTCCCCCCCGGGGGGAGTCCTCACCTTGACCCGGGCTCACAGGAGAATACTGGAGGTCACCCCGAGGAGGTCCACGGACCCTGCCACAGGAAGAAGAAGAGGATGCCGCGACAATCGCATGACCGGCCACAAGATGCCATGAAAAAAGGGGACTTGTATATAAAAAAAAAAAAAAAAAAATATCTATAAAATTAACCCCTTCAATACCGGGCATTCCCCTCCCCCTCCCTGCCCAGGCCAATTTTCAGCGCCGTCACACTTTGAATGACAATTACGCGGTCATGTAACACTGTACACAGAGGACATTTTTATCATTTCTTTCACACAAATAGAACTTTCTTTTGGTGGGATTTAATCACAGCTGGGGTTTTTTGCTATATAAAACAAACAAAAAAAAAACATTTTGATTAAAAAAAAAAATTATTTTACATAATTTTAAGTAATTTTGGGCACTAATAGGCACTGATGAGGCTGCACTAATAGGCACTGATGAGGCTGCACTGATGGGCACTAATGAGGCTGCACTGATGGGCACTAATGAGGCTGCACTGATGGGCACTAATGAGGCTGCACTGATGGGCACTAATGAGGCTGCACTGATGGGCACTAATGAGGCTGCACTGATGGGCACTAATGAGGCTGCACTGATGGGCACTAATGAGGCTGCACTGATGGGCACTGATGAGGCTGCACTGATGGGCACTAATGAGGCTGCACTGATGGGCACTAATGAGGCTGCACTGATGGGCACTAATGAGGCTGCACTGATGGGCACTGATGAGGCTGCACTGATGAGGCACTGATTAGCAGTTTGTGCTGTCACAGGATAGCCAGTTATCGGCTTTCCTTCCGCTGTGGAGGGAAGTAAATGCCGATCACCGTCATTTGTTTACATGGAGATCAGCTGTGATTGGACACAGCTGATCACATGGTGAAGGGCTGCTATGATTGTCCCTTTACCTCAATCTTTGATCGCTGTGCCAAAGCACACAGCAATCACAGAGTGCACCCCCCCCCCCCCGGGGGAGGTGCAGGGGGTTCAATAGACGCCCTCCCAGAACCGGACGACCATGCCATAGCCGTCTTTCAGGTATATCACGGTCGGCAAGTGGTTAAAGCAGAACTAAAAAGGTAAATTTTTATTTTGGATAGAGTAAAGAAGGGATAACCCCCCCCCATCTGTGTCCCCCCCAGGGGAGATTTCCCTTCACTTCCTGTCACATAGCCAAAACAGGAAGTGAGGGACTCCCCGGCTGTCACCAGGACTAGTATCCAATTGAAAGATTTCCCCTCTGTTGCTGATCTGGGAACAACTCAAAATTTGGGATTTTCTTTCGCTCACCAGGAATAACGGTGGGGGGGGGCGGCGAATCGGTGCAAAGTGCGCAAGGTGCGTTTGGGTTTCTATTCATTCTAAACAGCACCGCAAACGTAGTGCGATTTCACACGACAAAATCACAGGCGGGGCGGGGACATGCCTTTAAAAAACAAAATTGCGTGAAGCTTGTCGCCCCCCCCCCCCCCCCCCCAAAAAAAAAAAAAAAAAAAAAAAAATCACATGCAGCTTGACACCCACCAAAAAAAAAAAAAAAAATTGCGTGAAGCTTCTCTTGGGCGACGAACGCAGGCGGGGCCGCCTATTCATTCTAAATGGCAGCCCCTCCCCCGGAACTGGGTGCAATCTTGCTGCGATTGCGCGACAAAAAAAAAGCAACTTTCGCCGTTTGGAATGGCGGGCAGAGCCGCCACCGTTCCGCCCAATTAATATGCAAATGGCGATCGCAATGGGGGAGGGGGAGCACGCTCCCGTAACTCGATGCAAACCTGCCAGATTTAAAGGCGCCCCCCCTCCCCCCCCCCACTGCCGCACGTGCGCTTTAGTCCTACACGTCGGTCTACCGCGCCTTCTGCAGGGGGGGGAGGACATAAGTTTTCTTTTGCCGCATTTCAATGAATGAGCTGCCAAACACAACGCGCGGCGTGTGAATGCCGTCGAAAAAAAAGGCGTAAACGTGGCGTAACCATAGGCAACGGCTGGAGTATCTCCTCCACCCCCCCCCCCTTCCCCATAGCAGGCAACCCAGGGCTCTCCGGCTGTTGTGGGAACTACATTTCCCATGAGGCATTGCAAGGCTGGCAGTTACAATGACTCCCAGAGGCATGATGGGACTTGTAGTTCCAGGTTGCCTCCCCCTGATTGTAAACCAACACTGAGCCCTCCATTATAGAGAAATATGAATGAAATGATATCAGAACCTTCTCTCCTCTCTCTCACATTCTCACGATTCCCGTCCAGATAAAAAAAAGGATACAAATACAGAGGAGCAGCCGCCATCTTTCCTGACATCATCACCACTCACCACCATAGAGACGTGATGCTGCTCCGGACCGGCCCGGCTCGTCTATCCCTCGGAGGACTGAGAGAGAAGAGAGCTGTTAGGCGCTCAGGCGCCACCTGCTGGACAGTATGAGGAATAACCATCAGCTGAATGTGTCCATGCTGGCTTCCTGTGCAGCTTATCAGTGAATTGTTGCATTTTTTTTTTTTTTTCATACATGTCTTAAAAAAAAAAAAAAAAAAAAAAAAATAGTTTTCGGTCTGGTAGCTCCAGTTTTTATATTAGTGCAACAATTTACTAAAAATGCAAACTGTCAGCAAAAAAAGACGACCGGGCCATTTTCTGACACTTTTTGTTGACAGGTACAAAAAAAAAAATAAAAAATCTGTATTTTTTGCTAGAAAACTACTTAGAAACCCCAAACATAAAAAAAAAAAAAAAAAAAAAAAAAAATTATATATATATATATAGCAGAGACCCTAGAGAATAAAATGGTGGGTTTTGCAATTTTTTTTTTGCATACATATCTTAAAAAAAAAAATGTTTTAGGTCTGGTAGCTCCAGTTTTTATATTAATACAACAATTTACAAAATGCAAACTGTCAGCAAAAAAAGAGGACCGGGCCATTTTCTGACACTTTTTGTTGACAGGTACAAAATAAAAAATCTGTATTTTTTGCTAGAAAACTACTTAGAAACCCCAAACATTAAATACATTTAAAAAATATAATATTATAATAATAATAATAACAATAAATATATGTATAAATATTTAGCAGAGACCCTAGAGAATAAAATGGTGGGTTTTGCAATTTTTTTTTTTTGCATACATATCTTAAAAAAAAAAAAAAAAATAGTTTTAGGTCTGGTAGCTCCAGTTTTTATATTAATACAACAATTTACAAAATGTAAACTGTCAGCAAAAAAGACAACCGGGCTATTTTCTTACACTTTTTGTTGACAAGTAAAAAAAAAAAAAAAAATCAGTATTTTTTGCTAGAAAACTATTTAGAAACCCCAAACATTAAATAAATAAAAAAAATATATATATATTTTTAGCAGAGACCATAGAGAATAAAATGGTGGGTTTTGCAAGATGACCGGGCGATTTTCTGACGTTTTTTGTTAACAGGTAAAAAAGAAATCTGTATTTTTTGCTAGAAAACTACTTAGAAACACTAAACATTAAATAAATATATATTTTTTTCTTTTTTTTTTTTTTAGCAGAAACCCTAGAGAATAAAATGTTCTCTGCCAGTTGGTTTTTCAAATGCAAATAAAAAAAAAATACACTTTAACCACTTCTGCCCTGGAAGGCTTCCCCCCCCCCCCCCCCCAATGACCAGGCCATTTTTTTTTTATACGACTGCGTCACTTTAACTGACAATTGCGCGGTCGAGCGAGGTTGTACCCAAATAAAATAGAGCTTTCTTTTGGTGGTATTTGATCAACCTCGGCGTTTTTTTTTTTTTGGTTTTTTTTTTTTTGCGCTATAAACCCAAAAAAGAGCGACAATTTTGAAAAAAAATAAACAATATTTTTTACTTTTTGCTATAATAAATATAAAAAAAAAAAAAAAAACAAATAAAAAAAAAAAATCTTCATCAGTTTAGGCCAATATGTATTCTTCTACATATTTTTGGTAGTAAAAAAAAAAAAAAAAAAAAAATCGCAATAAGCGTATATTGATTGGTTTGCGCAAAAGTTATCGCGTCTACAAAATAGGGGATAGATTTATGGACTTTTTATTATAATTTTTTTTTTTTTTTTTTACTAGTAATGGCGGTGATCAGCGATCAGATGTCTGCCTTCATTTTGTTAAGCGCTGTGCAAACTGTTGGCGCAATATAAATCCTGTATAATAATAATAATAATAATAATAATAATAGAATGCATGAAGGTGAAAAACCTTGAGACTTTACAATCCCCTTTAATCGTTTTTGAAGTGCTTTTGTATTAAAAAACAAAAAAAGCGCAAGAGAGGCTCAAGAAAAAAAAAACATCCCTTCAAAATTCTATGCATGTCTTGACTCGGGTCTGTTGTGGTGTGAAAAATCCCGCTTGCCGCATTTTTTTTTTTTTTTGGTTCATATTTGGTCAGTTACAAAAACGCACCTCCCTTTTTTTAAAATGCATTGAAAAGGCGGCAAAAACGCACCTGGGTTGTGTTTTCGATGCGGTTTTTGAGTCACGCGACCTATGAAAAAGCACCGTAAAACGCGGCAAAATCGTGCAGATTTTTTTTTAGAGGCCGTTATCGGCACCTCAGCAACATGGCGATAACCCTATTTTCGATCGTTTTTGGCGGCCGATATATCGGTGCATCCCGGCTGCTTTATAGCGGGGGGGACGGGGGCAAACTCCATCATTTCATTGCGGCCCGCATCAGCATCATGGTTGCCGTCAAAGGGCTAGTTGTATCTGTAAGTCTAGATGCACCCCATCCCCTCATTACATCAGAAGTCAAGAGTCCCCCACCCTCCCTTACAGTGCACCCCACCTCACACCATTTGTGCTGCTGAAGAAGCTTGGTGGCGGAAATGGGAAGCAGAAAGTACAGAGTCTGGAGAAGGACCAGAGGAGGGCTAAAATGCTGAGACCAGGGCAGGTGGAGGTGCTGCAGCTTGCACAGAGAGGCTCAAGATCTGCAGGAGGAGTTCTGTCCTCTGCTTTCGACTGCTGAGATGGGAGGGGGACAGAGGCGATCCTCAGAGAAGAGCAGGATCAGGTGGAGAAGTTCTGTCCTCCTCTCTGCTGCCAACTGCTGAGAAAAGGTGGGGGCAGAGATGGGGGGGGGGGGGGGTCCGCAGCTGCAGGACCAGTGTAAGGGCCACATAAAATGGCCTGGAGGGCCAGATTTTGACCTGTGGGCCTCGTGTTTGACACATGGGCTTTATAGAATACTAAAGAGACAACAACAGAAAATAAAATAGAATGGAATAAAAAACAGAATAGAAACTAAAGGAATAGAAAAGAAAAGAATAAAATAGCAAAAAAATAGAATAAAATAAAAGGAATCTTCCCAAATTCGATTGATTTGAAAAAAAATAATTGTACCAAATGAATCCAAATATATAAAAAAAAAGAAACAAAACATTCTAACATAATGAATCTAATGATGTTAGGCTTCTCCTCCCAACTAACCTGGTCCTCTTTAGATCCGCCTCCTGTCCCGATTGGCTGGGAGGAGAAGCTGGAAACCGATAGCGGATTTTGATTCGCTAGTGTCACAAGTGGGTGGGTTCGGGGCGCAGAGCCCAACCTTTTTCAAGCCAATCAGAGCCTCATAGAAAGCTATAAGTCCAGGGCTCCCGCATGCAAACTAGGGGGGCGGCACTCCTGCACCCATTAAGGACCGGCCGCATATTTCAGACATAGAAGGTTTCATCGTATTTCGCAATATGGGATGATTCCCCCCCAAGGGGTGTTTTTTAGCAGCAAAGTATTAAATCAAAAAAGCAGTGATTTAGTAAAAATCTTTTTATTTCACAAAATAGAATTCAAATTTATGAATGGTTTAAAATATGAGCTCTGGTTACAGACTTAAAAAAAACATGTTCCATCATACATAGCGAAAGTCACACAGTGGAGCAAATGAAACATTACATTACAAAATTGCCATCCACATGAATACTCCAACGCGTTTCGACCCATATAGCCGTGGTGTTCTTCAGGGGGATTTTTGTTCTAAGGAGATACATCAAAAAACTCATAATTCTGACACATCATAATGTACAAGCATCTATATCAGGGATCTTCAAACTACGGCCCTCCAGCTGTTGCGGAACTACACGTCCCATGAGGCGTTGTAAAACTCTGACATTCACAGACATGACTAGGCATGATGGGAATTGTAGTTCCTGAACAACTGGAGGGCCATAGTTTGAAGACCCCTGATCTATATACTTATTAGTGGTATATTTACCGCTCAAAAGATGGAATTGGGGAACTGTATCCTGTAACCAGAATTTAAGAAAAAAGAAGTTCAGCGATCCAAGGGTCTCCATAGGCCGTTCCCACCTCCTCGGGGCGAAATCCTACCTCCAAAGGGATTACAAGAAGCCACACACTTGGACCTCCAAAGAGGTGTGATGTATGCATTTCCCAAATAGTCTCAATGAATAATCAATAGGGAATACGTAAAGAATAATCATATTTTTTATGCTACTATCGGAGAACACCAGGCCAACGCGTTTTGACCCATATAGTCGTGGTCGTCTTCAGGGGGATTTTTAGTGTAAGGAGCCATATCAAAAAACTCATAATTCTGACACATCATAATGTATAAGGATCTATATACTTATTAGTGGTATATTTACTGCTCAAAAGATGGAATTGGGGAACCGTATCCTATAACCAGAATTTAAAAAAAAAAAGAAGTTCAGCGATCCAAGGGTCTCCATAGGCCGTTCCCACCTCCTCGGGGCGAAATCCAGCTCCAAAGGGATTACAGGGAGCCACACACTTGGACCTCCAAAGAGGTGTGATGTATGCATTTCCCAAATAGTCTCAATGAATAATCAATAGGGAATATGTAAAGAATAATCATATTTTTTACGGTACTATGAGAGAACACCAGGCCAACGCGTTTCTACCCATATAGTCATGTTCTTCTTCAGGGGGATTTTTGTTCTAAGGAGCTATATAAAAAAACTCATAATTCTGACACATCATAAGGATCTATATACTTATTAGTGGTATATTTACCGCTGAAAAGATGGAATTGGGGAACTGTATCCTATAACCAGAATTTAAATGCATTTCCCAAATAGTCTCAATGAATAATCAATAGGGAATATGTAAAGAATAATCATATTTTTTACGATACTTTCGGAGAACACCAGGCCAGCCAATCCCTATTTATATAAAATGTTAAATTTAAATTTTTATTTTAACTTTACCCATCGTATTTCTCTGACTGTATTCTGACCACCCTCCCAATGTTATGCCCTCCACCGTTAGTCTGTTATCCCAGAAGGGTACCTGGGTATACCTACCGGGTATAATTCCAATACCTGACTGTTATGACATACACCACCCATCTCAATACACAAACATAGTCCTGGCCAATGGGGAGATGGCACACAAGGGCAACACTATACAGCAAGATCTTCAACTTCAAGCATCGCTCCCCTTAATATACAGAGTTCTCCGACTTCAACATGTCCCCACCGATATAAGTATCATGAGAGCAAAATATTCCCATCCAAGTGCTTGTATAGCAAGACCAAACTTCCTGCATTGCTGCACAAAAAGGAATTTTTTTCCCCCCCTTTAAATTCCTGGAGAGAATTCTCCTATACATGGAGTTCAAGAAAAAGAGGTCCAAGAAATTATATATACATACATATATATATATATATATATATATATATATATATATATATATATATATATATATATATATGTGTCCCAGTATATATCCCATGGAGGGTAATGAAAGTCCCTCCCGGAGGGCCACTGCCGTCCCCTCCAGACCACTAAGGTTTACATTTATCAAAGACTCCACTAAGTTCAGCTCTGATCGGGGTGGAGCGATGTTCCCGATGATTCTTGAAGGGGGGGGGGGGCCACCCACATGTCCTCTTCTCATTGGGCAGGTTCTTCAGGGTTCTTCAGGCTTGGGGTGGAGCG
This sequence comes from Aquarana catesbeiana, assembly GCF_042186555.1. Classification (NCBI taxonomy): domain Eukaryota; kingdom Metazoa; phylum Chordata; class Amphibia; order Anura; family Ranidae; genus Aquarana; species Aquarana catesbeiana. The sequence continues at coordinate 316,526,388 of NC_133332.1, read as the reverse complement.
ATGTTCCCGATGATTCTTGAAGGGGGGGGACCCACATGTCCTCTTCTCATTGGGCAGGTTCATTCCGGGTTCTTCAGGCTTGGGGTGGAGCAATGTTCCCGATGATTCTTGAAGGGGGGGGGGGTGACCCACACGTCCTCTTCTCATTGGGCAGATTCTTCAGGCTTCTCTCCAGTAGACGGTGAGCTCTGGTGGCCAGTGTACTGTGTAGAACCTCCTCCAGAGACTTCCCAGGGAAGAAGGTCATTAGTGTGGGCGACACCTGCCAGGAAACAAAAACAGGAGATCTGTGTGAGGACAGCGCCCCCCATTTATTACAAGCAGAAAGGCAGCAAGCTGCCATCGCTGGATTGTTTTTTTATATATTCTACCATCTGGAAATGGTACAGGGTGCATCAAATCCAGTGTTCAGTTTAACAATGGCGGAGAGTTATATATGAGTGGGGACCAAAAGAAACATCCGGATATACTGGTATAGAACACAATGGAATCTTCTGAGATCATTAAAGAGGAACTGCAGTCTGCTCACATTTGTCATAAATACATCTTTGCCATTCTGAAGCTTCCCTCCAACCACTTTGCATATTATTTTATATATACTGCGATTTTGTACTTGCCAAATATGCTGCAGGAATCTCCCTCCACTGAGTCTGGCTGCAGCCATTTTAACTGTGGGCAGCTGAAGCTGCTGCCTGTCCACTTCCTGAAATTTACACAGACACACAGAGAGACACACCTCCGTCTCTGCAGCTTTCATTGGCCCTCTTATGACTCACCCCCCTCCCTTCCTGGCAAACTCTCACCAGAGTGAGAGAGAGTGAGCTGTGCATGATGTCATAAGCCTAGACCAGCAATGGCGAACCTTGGCATATACTGGAACTTTTGGAACTACATTTCCCATGATGCTCATGCACTCTGCATTGTAGTTGAGCATCATCGGAAATGTAGTTCCAAAACATCTGGGGGGTGCCAAGGTTCGCCATCACTGGACTAGGCTAATGACCAGACAAGAAACAGGAAGTGGGCTGTATAAGGGATTTACTGGCAGAAAAAAAAAGGGTTTTTGACTTACCGTAAAATCAGTTTCTCTGAGTTCATTGGCAGACACAGCGCTCCATTATTCAGAACCATAGGGTTATATCGCCCCCTACAGGAGTAGGACACTAGGCAGAAAAAAGACTTGGCTACGCCCATGGGCAGTCCTAGGTGATACACACACACACATACACCCCCCCCCCCCCCGCTATAGGCCTTAAGTTTAGTAACAAGCAGTGTTAGAAGCATTAAACACTCCTTAGAGGGGCGGGTGCTGTGTCTGACAATGAACTCAGAGAAACGGATTTTACGGCAAGTCAAAAATCCCATTCGTTCATTGATAGACACAGCACTCTATTATTCAGAACCATATGGACATGTCAGAAACCATGAAATCAGACCGAGACAGAAGTACAGTTAAATCACATGTGTTTAATAATAAAAGTAAAAAAGAACGAACGTAGTCAAAACACAGCCAAAGTTTAGTAACCGCAACGGATAGTCAGCCAAGCCAGAAGTCAGGGATCAAAGTAGTGGTACAGCATCAGGATCCGGAGCCAGAAGGGATGTCAGCAAAGCCAGTCTTAAAACAGGAACGCAGGAGATGTTTCTTGTGATGTTGACCAAGGCGAAGGCAGAGCTCCTCTGGACTGGACCGCTTAAGTAGGCAGGACTGATGAGCAGGATATCATCAACAGGTGAGTAACTGTGGAGAGAGATGGGAGCTGGCAATTAGCGGACAGTTGAGCGGCCAGCTCAGAGAAGGAAGGGCTGAGCCCAGCCCTGACAGGACGTCCCAAAGCAGTGCCAAACATGAGGGGTGGGGACAACGAAAAATCCCAAAGGCTAAACACGAGAGCCAATCAGGTAACAGGAGCTCAACACAGAAACAAACTGGAGCCCAACCTGAACAATACCCCTTCAAGAGGGAATTGACCCTCTAAACAGCAGCCCGCAATACCTTGCAGGCCAAAAGAAGCATCCTCAGATGCCAGCACAGCCACATTGTAGAAATTTGTGAAAGTGTACATCGACGACCAAGTGGCCGCCTTGGAAACCAGCGCAGCTGACGCCTGACGATGGAAGGCCCAAGAAGCAATAAGCAGCCAAGTAGAATGCACCGTAACAGGGAAAGGAGGAACCCAACCCCTGATAGAATAGACCACAGTCATCGTCTGTCTGAGCCATCTAGAAAAGGTCGCAGAAGAAGCAGACAGCCCCCTTTTTGGCCCGTCCGTGATCACAAACAGTGAGTCTGATCTCTGAAAAGGCCCCGTGACTGCCAAATATACCCAGATCGCCCAAACACATCCAGGGCATGCAAGGTAAATTCCTTAGGACATTTTGACCTTGGACACAGGGAAGGCAACACAATGTCCTTCATCAAAAGGAAGGAACCACGGACAAGGGTGAAGAACCACTTCATCTTTGTGGATCACCAGGTAAGGAGTATGACATGGTAATGCTTACAGTTCCGACACTCTGCGAGCAGAGGTGATAACAACCAAAAAAGCCACCTTCTGGAACAGAGCAAGCAGAAGAACCTCCCTCCAGAAGAACCGAACACACCAAGAGTAGATCACACGGTGGTAGAAGTGACTTCACCAGTGGAGGCAGATGTCGAACCCCTTGATTAAGAGTACGCACCAGGAAGTGCGAGACCAGGGGACGCTGAAGAAAACCGCCAAGGCCGACACCTGGCCCTTGATGGTACTCAAGGCCAAGTTCTGCTCAACCCCCCCTGTGAAGGAAGGTCAAATCCAAGCCACCGAAAAAGAACGAGGGTAAATGGCAAGCACCTCACACCAAGATACGTATGCTATCCATGTCCGGTGGTAAATCTTCCCAGAGGAAGGCTTCCTAGCCTTCAGCAGCATCGTAACTTCAGCACCTGGCTCATAACAGTCAGGCCTTCAAAAACCAGCAACTGAAACAGGATGGAAGATCGGCCCTTAGGACAGTAGAACCTCCCTGAGAGGTAGTAACCAAGGGACCTCTGCAACCAGGCGCACCAGGTCGGTGTACCAAGACCGACAAGACCATCCGGGCCCACTAGAATGACCGTAATCCCTTCGGCCTCGATCCTGCGCAAAAGCTGCGGAAGAATCTTGAGAGGAGGAGAGGCGTAGATCCTACTATACTGGCCCCACGGGGCCACCAGAGCGTCTGCAGTGTCCACCAGAGGAGCCCGTGACCTTGCCAAAAACTTCAGTACCGTTCCGTTAAGCCGGGACGCCAACAGGTCTACCTCGGGAGTGCCCCATCTGAGACATATCAGATGAAACATGTCCTGGTGAAGGGACCACCCTGTGGACTAACACTAGCCGACTGAGGTAATTGCCTGCCCTTTTTGCCATTTTTCCACTCCTAGAATGCATACAGTGGAGGGGGCCAGAACAAGGCGTTCTGCCCACTGGAAGATGCTGGCTACTGTCAGGGCTTCCAACACACTCTTCGTTCTGCCCTGGTGATTGACATAGACCACCGCCGTGGCATCTTCCGACTGAAAGACCACCGCCGTGGCATCTTCAGACTGGATCCGTACCCAGAGCCCCCACTGATCGCTCGAAGTCCCAGAATATCGATCAGCAGTCCGGATTCCTCCAGGGTCCAACGACCCGGTCCTAGGACACCTCCCTAACCGGACAGACTGGCATTGGTGGTGACCACTGTCCAATACAAGGGGAGAAAGGATGTGCCTGCCGAATTCCCGGAGAGTGAAGCCACCAGACCAGGGACCCCTGGTTTTCTGGTTCAGCCGAATCTGATAGCTCAGAGACCTCGGGCAATTTATGCCAGGATAATACTGAAGGGGCCTTGTACGTGGGTCTAGGGAGCCCCGCTCTCGGCTCGCCAGACCAGGTCCATTGTGTGCCGAGAAGAAGGACCTCATCTGCTACGAGGCCCTTTTCTCCATTTCAGACTGTGGAAGACATTTATACTTCCCTCCTGTGAGACTCGTAACAATGTCATCCAGGGTAGCCCCAGACAATTGCCTTGAAATGGTAACCCAGTCAGAGTTTTTTTTAGAAGCCCAGCCCGAAGACCAAACACTTAAGCCCCACCAAAAGGGGGTCGCCCACTCAACCATCAGGTGCCAAGGTGTACCCCCCCCCCATAGTGACAACCCTGGGGAAGGAGAGGAGGGGGCCCCTTACTTTCCGCTCCAGCGAGTGCGCGGGTAATGCTTCCAGACAGATCCTCCTCGCCACCGAAGTGGGGGGGCTGTCGGACATGAGGAATGCTGCGGCACACGCCGAGGCACAGTCGTATGCGACCTCGCGAGACGTTTAACTCGCAGGGCCAGCCCCCGTCCAGTGGGGCTATGTCGCGGCCGACCTAGCGTGTCGCTGCATTCTGCACGCGCTCGCTGGCCAGGCTGGGGAGACCACTGGATCTTAGTGTCAAGCCCGTCGCCCAGTCCGGCAGTTGATTGTAGATCTCACAGGAAAAAAATCCAAGAGAAAAAAAAGTAGCTCAAAAAGCAAAAACAAAAAATTGCCAGGACCAGAGATCCCAGTACGGAACTAGGTCCTTACTCCTGACTAGGCAGAAAAAAAACGAAAGGCCTATAGCAGAGAGGGGGGTGTATATCACATAGGACTGCCCATGGGCGTAGCCAAGTCTTTTTTCTGCCTAGTTTCCTACTCCTGTAGGGGGCGATATAACCCTATGATCCTGAATAATGAAGAGCTGTGTCTGTCAATGAACGAATGAGAAAAAAATATTTTACTGTATCGTAAGTTAAAACAGCAACAAGGGCAGAAGATTTAATAGATGGAAAGATGAAAAAAATGACTGAAGGTCCACTTTAAGGTTTTTCACCTTTATGCATTCTGTGCTACAGAATCCCGATCCGATCCAGCAATGTGCACAAGAGCGGTGGCTCTTGCCGCTCTCTTCCTCCTCCCTGGGCAGACTGATAGCAGTGGTAGTCATTGGCTCCCACTGCTGTCAATCAAATGCTGTGCCGAGCTAACGGGCGGCAGTGTCAAGACAAGGCCCTCTAGAGCCCAGGGGGAGCATGCCAAACTGCCCCTCCCCCCCAATGTATATGGGTATTATGGGTCAGCCCACCCCACCCCCCCAAAAAAAAAAAAAAATGTCACCCTCTTCCCAGGACAAATCCATCCTCCTGCTAAACTCCCCCCTTCAGCACAAATCCTTGCCCCCCCCCCCCCCCCCAGCTCAAATACTCTCTCTCCCCTAATTGCCCCAGCACACACATCCCCTACAAAAAAAAAAAATCACTCATCCTAGCACAAATCCTCTACTCCTCAAAATCCCCCCACTCCAAGTTCCCCACTCCCAGTACAAATCTTCCTACTCTCAAATACCCCCATTTATCCCTACTGGCACAAATCCCCCCCCCCAAAAAAAAAACAAAAACATTTCCCCTCCTAGCACAAGTCCCCTCTCCCTTCTACCATATCATCTCTTCTAGCACAAACATCCCATATCCCCCCGTCCTAGCACAAATCCTTTTTTCCCATCCACCCTCCCAACACAAATCCCACCAAATCAGCTTTCCTAGCATACCCCCCCCCCCTCCAAAAAAAAAAAAAATCCCCTCCTAGAACAATTCTTACCCCCAAAATCTGGTGCAGCTCTCCATAGAAACCAATCAGCTTCCAGGATTTATTGTCAACGTTTAAATTGAAGAAGCTGAGGTAGGAAGCTGTATTGGCTCCCATGCACAGCTGCAACAGATTTTGCACTCTCCAGTTTCGGTAAATCAATCACCAAGTGTTTCAGAATTTTGGGACACCCTTGAGGGATCTGGTAAGGTCTTCATAAGTCTGAGATCTTCAATACTGCAGGACCTTTGCTGTATTGGTGGTGGTGGTGGTAGTTGTGGTGGTAGTAGTGGTGATAGTTGTGGTGGTGGTGGTGGTGGTGGTGGTGGTGGTAGTTGTGGTGGTGGTTGTGGTGGTGGTGGTAGCTGTGGTGGTGGTGGTAGTGGTGGTGGTGACGCTTCAACAGTGGTCGGAAGCAACAGAATGACATTGCTGGCTTGTTTTAAAAGCTCAGTTTCCAGTTTGTCAAGCTAATCCTGTCTTAACTACCTAGTGAGTCCTGGCCCTGAAACAAGCATGCGGTCAGTGAGGTCCATGGCATATATTGGCAGGCTGGAGCAGAGTTGGAGGAGATGGGTGGAGGACGGGGTCAAGTGTTGTTTGCACTGCTAACAGTAACATACCTCGTTGCTTTTCGGGTTCAGAAGGATGGAGGTGATGGCGTCTTCTTGGCAATCCGCGTTGTTCTGCAGTTGACGCCTCAGTTGCGCCCGGTGGAGATACAGCTGAGGCAGGAGCGGGTTCTTCTTTATGGCTTCAGAGAAGTGAGACTCAGCCTGCTGGTACTGCCTAGACAGAGGAGAAGAAGCACAGACTGAGTGACTGCAGCCGAAGACTTTCTTAACCTCTTGGCGCTGGCGCCTCCCGGCCCCTTTGAGAGGTTTAGGATGCCAGGAGGCAGGGCGAGCTCTATGACCATGTTGACTGCCGTGTTTGGCTTGTCACAGCGGTCACATGATCGGAAAAGCTCGTAGTGATTGGGAACTTTTCGTTAGCCGCTGGTAACTGTGCTTGGAGCGCGCACTCGGCATAGCTCTCTACACAAATTAAGGCAAATATGCGAAAGCCCACCCGCCGAGAAGGTCGCATATTTGCGCGTGCAGCCGGCGCCAAGGAGTCAAAGGGGAAACTTGAAAGGTTCTGAGCCAATTTTACATGGCGGAGAACTCCTGGAGAATTATGGGTCATCTAAAGAAAGAATGCTGCAGACACTCCTCCTCAGGTTGGGGTGTCCAATAAGAGATACGGCATTGTCCGACTCTTGTGTAAATCTTATTTATTTTCATGATATCAAAATACAAAATAAAAAAAAAAAAAGATGGGTAAAATTGGAGAACACAATTGAGTAATGGACGGTTGGGTGGGATTATATGGATTCCACCACAATGTAGAGCACTAGAGGAGAACACACACGCAATGACGCCAAACGTATTTAGAATTTGGGATTTAACACATAAAACAAGGAAAATGGAAATATAAACTCACCATTAATTCCACTTACAGGAAACGAATTATTTCACACCGGGAAAAGGGAATTTTTTTTGGGAGTGGATAAAAGATGAAAATGCACAATTAAAAGGACATAACGGAAAAGGGAAAAATAGGCAAATTTCAAGAATTAAGGCACAAAACAGATTTGATGGTGATCAAACGCCGCCACTGTGCCATCAAACGAGCCACTGTGCCATCAAACGAGCCACTGTGCCATCAAACGAGCCACTGTGCCCACCAAATTCTGCCACTGTGCCATCAAATGCAGCCACTGTGCCAAATGCAGCCACTGTGCCATCAAATGCAGCCACTGTGCCATCAAACGAGCCACTGTGCCATCAAACGAGCCACTGTGCCCATCAAATGCTGCCACCGTGCCCATCAAATTCAGCCACTGTGCCCATCAAATTCTGCCATGGTGCCCATCAAATGCTGCCACTGTGCCCATCAAACGCAGCCACTGTGCCCATCAAACGCAGCCACTGTGCCCATCAAACGCAGCCACTGTGTCAATTAAATGCTACCAGTGTGCCTATCAAATGCTGCCAGTGTGACCCCCCCCCCCCCCTACCAGCTTGCCGCCTGCCTGGCACTTACCCTGTCTTGGTGGGGTAGCAGGTGACGGTGGCGAGCAGGGTCCTTCAAGCCAGCGTCTCCTGCCGTCCTCATCTCCCGTCCTCTCCTCCTGATAGGCGTCCAACAGGGGCGCCTGTCATTTCAGCCAATCAGGTGACAGGTAACAGACCCGAGCACCTGATTGGCAGAGAGGCGGTTCAGTGTTAGGAAAGCGAATATTCATTTGCTTTCCTAACACAGCTGAGTAAACTGCGAGCGCCAAGCATGGCGCTTGCAGGTCACTGTTTTTGATGCCCATTAGTGCCTATGGCTTTAATCAGGTGCTTCAAAAACACCCCCCCTCCCCCCCGCAGTTGTAATTCAGGCGCCCGAAAAGGGGCCGGACGCCTGAATGGGGGGTGGCCGCAGCGGCCATGGATAGATTGATGCAATGCACGAATCTATCCATAGTGCACAGAGGGGGGTGGCAGGAGAGAGGTCGGGCGGCGCCCGTGCGCCCCTTAATGCAGGGGCCGCCACTGAATGGCGGTATCTCCAATTGAAGCTTTCTGTTACAACTTTGCCACAACCAATAAGATCAGGGGACGATCTAATGCCGAAAGAAAAAAGAAACAGGGGCGCATCAGCCTTGTGCATTAACTTTTAAAACATTTATTGAATAAAAATAGTAAAAAGAAACAACTCACAGGCAATTGGTGGAGGAGGCACAACATAAAAGTGCACCGACAAACAGCCTGCGACTTAGGATGAGCGAAACCTTCCAAAGATCGTGGAGGAACGCACGGGCATCACAATCACAATCTAATGCCCCTGGAGCGGCTGTGTATAGCAATAAACACAAGAAACGGTTTATCCCGGATCTATAGAATCTTAATGGCAATGGAGGGGCTGGAGGTTCAGGCCATTTTTTGCGATACGGCACTGCGTCGCTTTAACTGACAATTTGCGCGGGTCGTGCGACGTTGCACCCAAACAAAATTTACATCCTTTTTTTCCCACAAATAGAGCTTTATTTTGCTGGTATTTGATCACCTCTGCGTTTTTTTTTTTTTTTTTTTTGCGTTATAAACAAAAAAAAAAAAAAGCGTCCATTTTGAAAAAACACAATATCTTTTACTTTTTGCTATAATAAATATCCCAATTAAAAAAAAAAAAAAAAACAAAAAACGTTTTCCTCAGTTTAGGCCGATATTTATTATTCTACATATTTTTGGTAAAAAAAAAAAAAAAAAAAAAAAAACGCAATAAGCGTATATTGATTGGTTTCCGCAAAAGTTATAGTATCTACAAAATAGGTAATAGATTTATGGCATTTTTATTTATTTATTTATTTATTTTTACTAGTAATGGCGGTGATAAGCGATTTTTATCGGGACTGCGATATTGCGGCGGACACATCGGACACTTTTGACACATTTTTGGGACCAGTGGCAATTATATAGCGATCAGTGCTATAAAAATGCGCTGATTACTGTATAAATGTCATAGGCAGGGAAAGGCTTAACACTAGGGGTCGATCAAGGGGTTAACTGTGTTCCATCACTGTGTTACAACTGTGGGGGGGTGGGACTGACTAGGAGAGATGACAGATCGGTGTTCATAATCAGTATGAACACACGATCAGTCTCCTCTCCCCTGAGAGAACCAGGATCTGTGTGTTTACACACACAGATCCTGGTTCTCGCTCTGTCACAAGCGATCGCGGGGGCCCGCCGGTCATCGTACACGCCGGGCACTCGCACTGGCTCAGGCGGCGAGCACGCGTGCGTGCCTCCAGCGGCGCGCGCCCCCTAGTGGAAAAAGGCACAGCGTCGTAAGGCAACGTCGTTTTACTCAGGGGAGCCAACCTGCAGCAGTAAAACTGCGGCGGCTGGTCCGGAAGAGGTTAAAGAACCTTCGCAAGATAAAGGAAAAACCTGCAAACATGGCCTGTTGGGGGTTACTTGGACAGGGTTGAGAACCACTGCTGTTGATAACAGTCTTTTGCAAAAGGTGGTAAGGAGAGACAAGAAAACATGAAAATAGAGCCTAGGAGCGCCATCTGCTGGATACTAGTAGGCTGTGCAGTATTTCATATTTACCTGAAAACTAAAGAAGACAATGTGACATTTTCATTGATTCCATTGACAATTTGTTTGCTAAAGCACCATCTATTATAAACATTTGTGATTTCCTAATAAATAACTTGCTTTCAGCTTTTTTTTTTATCCTTTCTTTAATTTCAGTGCAGCTGATCTCCTGCAACCCTTATGTAGCCTATTCCTGTCTACTTGCACCCCATTGATGGCTGCATAGTATTTCTCAGGATTGGTTTCCTCATGGGGACAACAGTGGACAATCTATGTTGAAAATGGACCCCCCATCAGAAGCCTGGGTGACAACACAGCAACACAGTTGGGAGGCGGAAGTGTTGTCACCCTATAACAGGAAGTGTCTGAATCAACAAGTGTTATTTATTGAAAGCTGCAGATTGAAAATCTATTTTAAATGTATATAACATTTTTTATAGCTTATATGAGATGATGGTGGTCGGGATCACAACTACTTTAACCCGTTGTCGCATACGTAACACATATGTGTGGCGACAAAAGTGTGGGATTTAAGGTCTCACTTGCCACATACATGTGTCACAGGACAACCAAAGTCTCAGTGCTGATTGAACGCTCACTGCACGCTCCCAGCACAGAGACCGAGCTGTCGAAGACAGGACCAGCTCCTGATCATGTGACCACTGGGGGGCGGGCCAATCACAGCGGTCACATGACCACTTATCCCTCTCACCCCAGGCGTTCAGAACATTTTTTAATTTTTTTGTAATTCCTTTATTTTATGTTCAAAATGATGCAATTTAACATTCAAAAAACAGATGACAGGGATTATAATAAAAACAGAAACATCGTTCAGAACATTTTAAAGCAGGGATAGGCAAACTGCGACCCTCCAGCTATTGTGGCAACCTGCGACCCTCCAGCTCTTGTGGCAACCTGCGACCCTCCAGCTATTGTGGCAACCTGCGACCCTCCAGCTATTGTGGCAACCTGTGACCCTCCAGCTATTGTGGCAACCTGCCACCCTCCAGATGTTGTGGCAACCTGCTACCCTCCAGCTATTGTGGCAGCCTGCGACCCTCCAGCTCTTGTGGCAACCTGCAACCCTCCAGCTATTGTGGCAACCTGCGACCCTCCAGCTATTGTGGCAACCTGCGACCCTCCAGCTATTGTGGCAACCTGCGACCCTCCAGCTCTTGTGGCAACCTGCGACCCTCCAGCTCTTGTGGCAACCTGCGACCCTCCAGCTATTGTGGCAACCTGCGACCCTCCAGCTATTGTGGCAACCTGTGACCCTCCAGCTATTGTGGCAACCTGCCACCCTCCAGATGTTGTGGCAACCTGCTACCCTCCAGCTATTGTGGCAGCCTGCGACCCTCCAGCTCTTGTGGCAACCTGCAACCCTCCAGCTATTGTGGCAACCTGCGACCCTCCAGCTATTGTGGCAACCTGCGACCCTCCAGCTATTGTGGCAACCTGCGACCCTCCAGCTCTTGTGGCAACCTGCGACCCTCCAGCTCTTGTGGCAACCTGCGACCCTCCAGCTCTTGTGGCAACCTGCGACCCTCCAGCTATTGTGGCAACCTGCGACCCTCCAGCTATTGTGGCAACCTGCCACCCTCCAGATGTTGTGGCAACCTGCCACCCTCCAGATGTTGTGGCAACCTGCTACCCTCCAGCTATTGTGGCAGCCTGCGACCCTCCAGCTCTTGTGGCAACCTGCAACCCTCCAGCTATTGTGGCAACCTGCGACCCTCCAGCTATTGTGGCAGCCTGCGACCCTCCAGCTATTGTGGCAGCCTGCGACCCTGCAGCTATTGTGGCAACCTGCGACCCTTCAGCTATTGTGGCAACCTGCGACCCTCCAGCTATTGTGGCAACCTGCTACCCTCCAGCTACATGTCCCATGAGGCACTGCAAGACTGACAGGTAAAATCATGACTCCCAGAGGAAGAGGCATGACGGGACGGGTAGTTCTGCAAGTCCTGCAACAGCTGGAAGGCGGGAAGGGCAGGAAGGGGTTAACACTGAAAGTCCTCACGATAATAAGCAAAGAAAGGAGAAAAGTATAAAACTGATATATGGTCTGATTTTAGCTTATACAGTATATAAATTTTATATATATATATATATATATATAATGTACCACCGCCCACCTCATGTGATGAGCCTGCAACCCCAGATCATCCAGGAGATCAGCTATACGCGTCCTCACACCCCAATCTCCATCATCCAACTCAAACGCCTGCTGGTAATCCGCCAGGGCAAAGGTCACCTCCCCCAGCTGAAGAAAGCAATCTGTTGTAAAAAAATGGAAAAACAGAAGTATTAATAAATAATTGATGATAATGATTAAATAATTGGTTTGGATACCTATTAATAATTAATGAAGAAAGGTACAGATGTCTTCCTAAAATGAAAAAAATACACCATCACACCATATTATATAGATATATACAGTGTGATATATAATATATAATATCTCTCTCTTTATATCTATCTATCTATCTATCTATCTATCTATCTATCTATATACACACACATACATATACACACACACACAGTTCCTTGAAAAAGTATTCATACCCCTTGAAATTTCCCACATTTCGTCATGTTACAACCAAAAGCGTAAATGTATTTTATTGGGATTTTATGTGATAGACCAACACAAAGTGGCTCATAATTGTGAAGTGGAAGGAAAATGATAAATGGTTTTCAACATGTATTACAAATAAATATGTGAAAAGTGTGGGGGGGACATTTGTATTCAGCCCCCTTTACTCTGATACCCCCAACTAAAATCTAGAGGAACCAATTGCCTTCAGAAGTCACCTAATTATTAAATAAAGACCACCTGTGTGTAATGTAATCTCAGTATAAATACAGCTGTTCTGTGAAGCCCTCAGAGGTTTGTTAGAGAACCTTAGTGAACAAACAGCATCATGAAGGCCAAGGAACACACCAGACAGGTCAGGGATAAAGTTGTGGAGAAGTATAAAGCAGGGTTAGGTTATAAAAAAAAAATCTCCCAAGCTTTAAACATCTCACGGAGCTCTGTTCAATCCATCATCCTAAAATGGAAAGAGTATGGCACAACTGCAAACCTACCAAGACATGGCCGTCCACCTAAACTGACCGGCCGGGCAAGGAGAGCATTTATCAGAGAAGAGCCAAGAGGTCCATGGTAACTCTGGAGGAGCTGCAGAGATCCACAGCTCAGGTGGGAGAATCTGTCCACAGGACAACTATTAGTCGTGTTCTCCACAAATCTGCCCTTTATGGAAGAGTGACAAGAAGAAAGACATTGGTGAAAGAAAGTCATAAGAAGTCCTGTTTGTAGTTTGTGAGAAGCCATGTGGAGGACACAGCAAACATGTGGAAGAAGGTGATCTGGTCAGAGGAGACCAAAAATGAACTTTTGGCCTAAAAGCGAAACGCTATGTGTGGGGGAAAACTAACACTGCACATCACCCTGAACACACCATCCCCACCGTGAAACATGATGGTGGCAGCTTCATGTGGTGGGGATGCTTTTCTTCAGCAGGGACAGGGAAGCTGGTCAGAGTTGATGGGAAGATGAATGGAGCCAAATACAGGACAATCTTAGAAGAAAACCTGTTAGAGTCTACAAAAGACTTGAGACTGGGGCGGAGGTTCACCTTCCAGCAGGACAACGACCCGAAACATCCAGCCAGAGCTACAATGGAATGGTTTAGATCAAAGCATATTCATGTGTTAGAATGGCCCAGTCACAGTCCAGACCTAAATCCCATTGAGAATCTGTGGCAAGACTTGAAAATTGCTGTTCACAGACGTTCTCCATCCAATCTGACAGAGCTTGAGATATTTTGCAAAGAAGAATGGGCAGAAATGTCCTCTCTAGATGTGCAAAGCTGGTAGAGACATCCCCAAAAAGACTTGTAGAGAAAGGGGGTTCTACAAAGTATTGACACTGGGGGTGCCATACAAATGTCCCCCCAACATTTCCACATATTTATTTGTATTATTTATCATTTTTTTATTCCACTTCACAATTATGTGCCACTTTGTGTTGGTCTATCACATAAAATCCCAATAAAATACATTTACGTTTTGTACTTTGAGCCAAGCCTGCGTGATGATGCACCCCCAGGGGGGTTTATCCATAACAATCTGGGCTTACAGGAAGTAGGGTAAATGAAGAGGTCTGACACAAACCCATAAGACTAAGCATGTTGCGCAGTGGCGTAACATCATGTAGCGACAGAAAAGAATTGCTGTGGGGATCAGCTCTGGATTTAAGGTGTTTTTTATTTCTACAATTACTGGACTATTACTTTTTTTTTAGCTGCAGTTCAGTCTTAAAGTGGACCTCCAACCTCTCTAACTACTTTCGTGTTACTCCTCCCCAGTTCTTCTTTAAAAGAATTTGACATTGAAAAAATTCCCCCACCTCCCAAAATACCATTCTGGATTTTCTCACCTGGGTGAGAATGACGTACCCACTTTCTGAACGACATGCATTCCAGGAGGACTCCTTTACACATGCCCAGTGTCCCTTGCATTGTCACGTCATCAAGGGTCCGGATGCAGGAACCCAGAAGAGACTCCCGGGGCCCAATGATGATGTCAGTATCAAATATGACATCACAAGACCTGATGGACTACTGGTGGAGCAACAGGTCTCACCAGACAATGCTGGATTCAACAAGCACGTAGGAATGTTGTAAGAGTCCAGGGCTTACTAGGCATGCACCAATGGCGCGTTGCCACAAGAGGAAATCTGTGCCAACTGAGCATGCGCCAAAGACCCCTCACTGCGCCAACCTGCGCAGAAGACCTGATGGAAAAAGGCAGGAAAATGCCCAGGAGGCACACAGGAAGTGACCTCAACCTGATCGAAAAAGGCGGGAAAATGCCCAGGAGGCACACAGGAAGTGACCTCAACCTGATGGGAAAAAGGCGGGAAAATGCCCAGAAGGTGCACAGGAAGTGACCTCAAACCTCCCTATATAAGCCCAGCCCAGACACTGCCAAATTGCTGGATCTTCAGTGCCCCCCTTGTTCCTGTGCTAGTGTGTGATCTGTCTGAACTTGTTGTGACCTGGAAACCTGTTTGACTACTCTTGTTCGCTGCTTGCCATTGACCTCGGATTTGTACTTTGACCATTCTACTTCTTTGCCCCTTTTGTACTCAGCTGCCAGATTGGAAACAACCCCGGCTTGGCTCTTGACCATTCTTCTTCTGATTAACCCTTTTATACTTCGTTGCCAACCTGGACTTGACCTCGGCTCGGATCTCGGACTAAGGCTTGCACGGTGCTCCGCACCCCTGGCACCCCTGCCACTCAGTGTCCGCCAAGACTTTGTCTCCATCTCCAGAGGCTTCAAGGACCCGAGGTGCAAGGGAGGCCTCCCCACTACTTCGGTCTCACCTCAGGTACGTGGCCCTCGTGACAAATATTTTTTTGAGGACAACCAGCTGTACAGGTAAGGGGGGGTGGGGGAGTGGAGTTCCACTTTAAGTGGACTATCACTGTTTATCAGTGGTTGTCAACTTATGAACTATAGGGGACCTCAGCTGCGGCCCCTGACCTCACCAAAAGGGCCACAGGTTGGGCACCAGGGCTGTATACTGTGACAGGTCAGGAATCTATTAATGCAATCTTGTAAATTTACTGACAGGTTCACTTTAACTCTGTTATAACCATCAAATGCCGTATATTCCCTGTCAATACCCATAGCACACCCTTACCAACCACACAGATTATTGGTCATAGGAAGGGCATCATTGAAGCACCCAAGGGGGCACATAACTTCAAATGTATCTCTGTAACTATTACCGGTCACTTACCTCCTCGGTTGATGTAAAGTTCTTTCTTATTTTTTTCCCCTTTCAGAGCTTTGTTCAGTAGCAGCACGCCATCCTGGTAGAAGCCTTTCATGTAACAATGGACAGCAAAGTCATTGTAGGTGAGAATTAGTTGGGTCTCGGCCTCTTTATGAAGCTGCAGGTCTTGGAAGTCCGGTTCACTCTCCGTAATACAAAGCTGCATGGCCCGTACAAAGTCATCCACCGCTGGGCTGAAATCCTTCAACTTCCTGTACACTATGCCCCTGATAGGTGGGAATACGGAATGTAAGAAAATAAAAACTATTAGTTTACTATTACCGTTTTATATGTTGTCATTCTCAATTCTAGTAGAATAACTCCTAATAAGGACCTGCACTGTGGAAGCTGTGCACAAGAGTCAAGCAAAGGGCACAGGGCCAGTCACTGGTATTGCCTGTGGTCTTCCTGCAGCTGTTGACTTCATTACTGACTGACTATGCCTTGTTCTGAGGAAGCGGCTATCTTGGTAGACAAAGAGCTTTGCTTCCCCATCTCAGTGCTGCCCCCCTGATGACTGCTGAGGTAATGGTCAAGTACCAGGAACGATGCAGAAATCCCAGATCCACAGAATGAATCAATCAAAAGCAGGGAGATCCTTGCACTGCGGGCCCTCAGGTACAGCTTCCCCTCCAGCAAGGAGAACATTGATTATTACAGATCCACAGAATGGATAAAGTAGAAGCAGGGAGATCCTTGCATTGCAGGTCCTCAGGTACAGCTTCCCCTCCAGCAAGGAGAACACTGATCATTACAGATCCACAGAATGGATAAAGTAGAAGCAGGGAGATCCTTGCACTGCAGGCCCTCAGGGTACAGCTTCCTCTACAGCAACAAAAACAGTGATTATCACAGATCCATATAATGGATAAAGTAGAAGCAGGGAAATCCTTGCACTGCAGGCCCTCAGGTACAGCTTCCTCTCCAGCAAGGAGAACAGTGATTATCACAGATCCATAAAATGGATACAGTAGAAGCAGGGAGATCCTTGCACTGCAGGCCCTCAGGTACAGCTTCCTCTCCAGCAAGGAGAAAAGTGATTATCACAGATCCATAAAATGGATACAGTAGAAGCAGGGAGATCCTTGCACTGCAGGCCCTCAGGTACAGCTTCCTCTCCAGCAAGGAGAAAAGTGATTATTACAGATCCACAGAATGAATCCATCAAAATCAGGGAGATTGTTGCACTGCAGGCCCTCGGGTACAGCTTCCCCTTCAGCAAGGAGAACAGGGAGCAGCACGGCAGTGACATCACCAAATCTCAAATTAGCCCATAGATTATACAATTGTCATTCTTCCACCATGGGTGGAAGGAAAGAAAATTGCTTGATTCCTCCATCAACACAGTCTGTGTTGATGGGGGGAAGCCCTCCCTCAACATTATTGTGTCCTGCCGGCAGGGAGCCTTCCCTGCCAGCAGAAGACAATGATAACTGCTAGTGTCTATAGCCGCCCGCAGTGATCGCATAAAAAAATGTAACAGGCTGGTTGTTTTGAAGTCGATTGATGAACCGACTTCACTGCAACCAGCCTGCCCATAGATGGATCGAATTTTGGCTGCTCCTTGCTGAACCGGCCGAGATTCGATCCATCAAAGGCCAGTTTAAAGTGTTATTAAACCTTTGTTTAAAAAAATAAATAACAAACATGTCATGCCTGCTTTTGCACAGAGCAGCCCTGATCCTCTTCTTCTGTGGCCCCCCTCTCAGGCCCCTCCTCTTCGGCCGGGTTCCCCCATAGAAATCCACTTTCCATGGGGGCACCCGTGCATGTTCGCTCGCTCCCGAGCTGCCCTGTCTGCGTCTATTGACACAGAGTGGGCGGCTTGGCCCTTCCCCCTGCTCCCCTTGTCACAGCATTTGATTGAGAGCAGCGGGAGCCAATGGCTCCCACTGCTCTCAATCTGCCCAATGAAGGAGGGAGACAGCAGCGAGAGCTGTTGCTCTTGTGCACATCGCTGGATCGGATCGGGCTCAGGTAAGAAAAAAGGGGGGAGCTGCAGCACAGAAGGTTTTTCACCTTAATGCATAGAATGCAAACCTTAAGGCTTGAGAACCACTTTAACAGTCAGAGTCTGTGTCAGGGCTGGGCTCAGCCCTTCCTTCTCTGAGCTGACCGCTCAGCTGTCGGCCAATTGCCAGCTCCTATCTCTCCACAGTGACTCAGCTGTTGATGATATCCTGCTCGTCAGTCCTGCCTACTTAAGCCGTCCAGTCCAGAGGATCTCTGCCTTCGCCTTGGTCAACATCACGGAAACTATCTCCTGCGATCCTGTTCAAGACTTACTTTGCTGACATCCCTTCTGGCTCCAGATCCTGCTTGCTGTTCCTCTACATTGATCCCTGACTTCTGGCTTGGCTGACTATCCGTTCCGGTTACTGAACTTTGGCTCCGTTTTGACTACGTTTGTTCTTTTTACTTTTATTATTATACAAGTGTGATTTAACTGTACTTCTGTCTCAGCCTGATTTCATGGTTTCTGACAGTCTGTTAGATGATCTCACACTGCGGATATCTAGCTATGAGGCTGTAGGCACAGGGAGTGTATTGCAAAGACAAAATGAACATTATTCAGGGTACTGCTTAGGAATCATTTGTAGATGTTCCCGAGAAGACAGCAAATCCTCACTTTCCTAATTTGGGCAAAGGCGCAAAATTAGAAAAGTGAGGACTTGCTACCACTGGGAGCCACCACGAATACCGCATACCCAAAGGAAGGAATGGGGCCCGATGCACATGCATAGTATGAATGGTAGCTCTACTCTAGGGTAACAAATCAGATTATGTACACAATATTTTCCTTTTAATGCACTTGGCATTAGGATTTACACTACAGCTCTATAGATGTAAAGAAAGTACCGGAAGATGCGATATCTGGCTGTGGATGGGTTGTTTTCTATGGCATAAGAAATCTTCTTCAGGGCGTCTGGTAGCTGCCCTTGTACAGCCAAATTCACAGCTTTATCCTTGGCCTCTTCTGCTTTTGCCGCCATCTTGTCTTTCATTTTGATGGCTTCCTGGTGCTGTGGGTCCAGTAACAGAGCCCTCTGTGTATCCTGATAGGTCAGCGTGGTCTGGAAGTCACAGGATTTATTTATGTATTAAACAGGAATCGATCAAGCACAGACAATCTTGCGCAATACTTTGCCAAGGTCTCTATCACTGATAGAGCTCAGGTGGGTTCAGACCTGAGTCCAGACCTGCCTGAGCTATCCCGCCAGAAAACCATCCCGGCCAATGTCCTACCATAGGCGGTGGAGGCATTACATGCCCCATACATGCCTCTAATGCATGTGGGGAATACCTCCCCCTGCCTATGATTGGTCCCTGTTTGACATGCAAACACATGCTAGGGCCAATTTAAAGGGGGAGCAAATTAACCAATCAGCTTGTCTTCGGGAGGACATTGGAATCCCCCTAAGAAACCCCCACACAGGCACAGATACAACATGCAAACTCCATGCAGATAGGATCCTGGCTGGGAATAAAACCAAGGAACCCAAGTCTGTAATACGGAAGTGCTATCTACTTACCCACTGTCTAAAGATGCAAACAACTGCAGTATCCACTTAAAGTGACATTAAAGATTCGTTTTTTTTTTAGTAACAAACATGTCATACTTACCTCCACTGTGCAGTTCATTTTGCACAGAGTGGCCTCGACCCTAGTCTTCTGGGGTCCCTCGGCGGCTCCCGCGGCTCCTCCCCGCATCAGATAACCCCCCTGGGAGAAGCGTTCTCCCGGGGGGGGGGGGGGGGGGGGTTACCTTGCGGGCGCGCTCCCGAGTCCAGCATTCGGCGTCCATAGAGGCCAAATGCAGGACTCGGCCCCGCCCCCCGCGTCATTGGATTTGATTGACAGCAGCGGGAGCCAACGGTTGCTCTGCTATCAATCTATCCAACCAAGACGCGAGAACCCCCTGCAGAGAGAGAGAGAGAGAGAGAGGGCGCGTCCCCGTGGGACAAGTTTGAGGGTTCAGGTAAGTAAAACGGGGGGGGGGGGCTGGGGGGCCGGTCACGGACAGGCGTTTTTTTCACCTTAATACATCTTATGATAAAAACATGAACCTTTACAACCCCCATTTATTATACATTCAAATCAGTCCCTGTTTCCAAGTAGCTCACAATCTAAGGTGCCCTAACTCACATTCATGCATACACATACAATTTAGACAGGAGCCAATGGACCTGCCCAGCATGTCTTTGGAGTGTGGGAGGAAACCGGAGTACCCGGGGGAAACCCACGCAGGCACAGGTAGTGTCATGGTTGGGATTCGAACTGACAACCCCAGTGCTTCCGGGGGGGGGATGCTAATCACTTAGCCACGGTGCTGCACCAATTTAGCTTGGGATCAGTCTCTTCCAATCCCTTATACAGCAGCGCTCCGAGTTGGAGATGGGAGGGGCAGCACTGGGAGCCAATCAGGTGTGGTACACACACACACACACACGTGTAGAAGGAGATGGGAGGGGCAGCACTGGGAGCCAATCAGGTGTGGTACACACACGTGTAGAAGGAGAAAATCCTCTCCCATCAGGTCATAGTATTGGGCTCCTCTTTATTAATATACGGTTGTGCTCATAAGTTTACATACCCTGGCAGAATTTATGATTTCTTGGCTACTTTTAACTGCTTGCTGCCAGCCCATCGTCAAATGACGGCAGGGCAGTGCAGCTCTTGTTCTGGGGCGCCGTCATATGACGGCGTCCCAAAACGGGCACGCAGCACGGCAATCGCGGCCTCGCCGTGTTGCTAGGACACGGCGCGACCCCCGATCTGTGTAAAGAGCCGCGTCCGCCGCTCCCTAACCATGCAACCGGCTGTGTCCAATCACAGCCGGTCACATGTAAAACACGGAGATGCCGGTAATCGGCGCTCCTCTCCTCACAATGATAGAGTGTGAGGAGAGGAGAGCCGATCAGCGGCATCTCCTCGCAGGGGAACATGCAGGAATGTAACAACTGATGATCAGTGCCCTGATTACAATAAAGAAATATAGTGTCACAATACAGTGCCCACCAATGCCAGCATACAGTGCCCACCCAATTAGAATTTTCTAAAATTCGGAAATCCGAAATTTCCTGAAATTTTGAATTTTCCAATTTCCAAAATTTCGAATTTCTGAAATTCCGAATTTCGGGAATTTTGAAAATTCGGAAATTCGGAGTTAACGAATTTGACGAAATTAGTTATAAAACGAATTCGGAACTAAGCGAATTGCACATGTCCAGTGTTATTTCCTTAGATAGAGCCGTTGTTTTTTGGAAGAAATACCTTGTTGAGGCGATCGTAGAGCCTGGCCCGCACAATGTACAGATCAGGATTGCCTTGTTCCTCTTCCAGTTGTTTATTGAGAAGGCCGAGGCATTCTGCATATCTTCCCAAAGCAGCCAGGCAGCAGATACTGGCAGGGAGCAAAAAATAAAATACAGGTTATTTGTAATGCAGGCCAGAAGGGGGCGCCACTATATACATCTAACCGTGGCACCCAGGTACACCGACAAACAAGTTAGGTCATATCAGTCACCTCCTTCCCGAAAATGCTGGCTGCCGTGGTAAATACGGTGCCTTCAGAGCTTTCTGAGTCAATGCCTGGAATGCAGATCCAGTGTTGACTTCACTCTGACTTTTTAAGCTTTTTTTTTCCCCCATCTCAGTGACTTGGAAAGCATTGAAGCCAGAGACGGCCAGGCAACTAGTATTCTTAGCATAGCTCCCCAACTGTCCCTGATTTTGAGGGACTGTCCCCGACTTGGAGGGACTTGTCCCCGATTTCGACGGACTGTCCCCGATTTGGAGGGACTGTCCCTGATTTGGAGGGACTGTCCCTGATTTGGAGGGACTGTCCCCAATTTCGACGGACTGTCCCCGATTTCGACGGACTGTCCCCAATTTCGACGGACTGTCCCCAATTTCGACGGACTGTCCCCAATTTCGACGGACTGTCCCCAATTTCGACGGACTGTCCCCAATTTCGACGGACTGTCCCCAATTTCGACGGACTGTCCCCAATTTCGACGGACTGTCCCCAATTTCGACGGACTGTCCCCGATTTGGAGGGACTGTCCCTGATTTGGAGGGACTGTCCCCGATTTGGAGGGACTGTCCCCAATTTCGACAGACTGTCCCCAATTTGGACGGACTGTCCCCAATTTCGACGGACTGTCCCTGATTTGGAGCAATGTCCCTCTGTCCCTCATTCCTCACCATTTGTCCCTCATTTTGGTCTGATCTATATAGATGTATATAAAATTTACTTTTTATCTATCAAAAAGTGTTTCCCGGTGCTAAACATTTCATCTGATTTCTAAATTGCTGCCTTTGTAAAGTCCAAAATCCAATATAAAGGAATAGTAGTGGTAATAAAAAAAAAAAAAAGCATTTGTGAGTTTAACCAATCTTGATTGTTTTTTGTACAATTCTCCTTTAAGGGGGCGTGGCAAGGGGTGTGTCCTATGCCTGCATGCTTTTGCCGATAGGTGTCCCTCATTCCCATCTCAGAAAGTTGGGAGGTATGTTGTTATGTTGTTATACATCGGTACTTTAAAGAGGAGTATCGTTGTTATGGCAGCAGCTAGCTGACATAACCCCGGTATCCTCTTCTTCGGTGAGCGGCTCAGTTTCAGATAAAAGTGGTCTCTGCGGCAATCCGCCGCAAGATCACTTTTAATCGGGGGCAGGAGAGACCCCCCCTCCCTCCCGGTGCCCTCCACCGCTTACCGGAGTCATCGGCAGCAGCAGAGGCGATCGGATCTTCACCCTTGCTGGGCATGGAGACAAGTGAGGGGAAGATGGCCGCCCCACCCGTCTCCATAACAATGCAGGGCGGAAGCCACGTCAAAACGTCACTTCCGCCCACAGCTCTTAAAAGGGACATTTTTTTTTTTTAATGATAAGGGCACGTACAGGCAGAATCAATTTTTTAGCATTGATCGCTGTATTAATGCCAATGGTCCCAAAAATGTGTCAAAAATGTGTCAAAAATGTCCGATGTGTCCGCCATAATGTCGCAGTCACGATAAAAATCGCTGATCGCCACCATTTAAAAAAAAAAAAAAAAAAAAAATATTAATAAAAATGCCATAAAACTATCCCCTATTTTGTAAATGCTATAACTTTTGCGTAAACCGATCAATAATCGCTTATTGCGATTTTTTTTTTTTTTTTACCAAAAATATATAGAAGAACACGTATCGGCCTAAACTGAGGAAAAAAATATTTTTTTATATATTTTTGGGGGATATTTATTATAGCAAAAAGTAAAAAATATTGCGTTTTTTTTTTTTTTTGTTTTATGTAAAAATAAAAAAGGTAAAATAAATAAGAAAAAAAGAAAATTTTTTTTAAACATGCCCCGTCCCGCCGAGCTCGAGCGCAGAAGCGAGCGCATACGTAAATCGCGCCCGCATATGATAACGGTGGTCAAACCACACATGTGAGGTATCGCCACGATCGGTAGAGCGAGAGCAATAATTGTAGCCCTAGACCTCCTCTGTAACTCAAAACATGTAACCTGTAGATTTTTTTTTTAAACGTCACCTATGGAGATTTTTAAGGATAAAAGTTTGTCGCCATTCCACGAGCGGGCGCAATTTTGAAGCGTGACACGTTGGGTATCTATTTACTCGGCGTAACATTATCTTTCACAATATAAAAAAAAAAAATTAGGCTAATTTTACTGTTGTCTTATTTTTTTAATTAATATTATTAAATGTATTATAATATGTATTTTTTCCAAAAAAAAGTGCGCTACTCACGCCGAGCTCGGCGGGACAGGGCGCATTAAAAAACTTTTTTTTTTCTTATTTATTTTACTTTTTATTTTTACAATGTTCTTTAAAAAAAAAAATGATGTCACTTTTATTCCTATTAAGGAATGTAAACAAAGAATGGACCTCTTTAATATGAGATTTGGGGGATCAAAAAGACCTCAGATCTCACATTTACACTACAATGCAATAAAAAAAAATGTCTTTTGAAAAAAAATAAAATAAAAAAAGTAGTTTGAAAAAAAAAATTTGTGTCACTTTTATTCCTATGACAAGGAGTGTAAACAAGGAATGGACCTCTTTAATATGAGATTTGGGGGATCAAAAAGACCTCAGACCTCACATTTACACTAAAATGCAATAATAATAATAAAAAAAATTTCTTTTGAAAAGAATTAAAAAAAAAAAGTTGTTTGAGAAAAAGTGGTGTATAGGAGGGGAGACCTTGGCCGGTGCTACCACCAGGCAAACTAGGCAGCCGCCTAGGGCGCCCGACCACTGGGGTTCCTACTCTCTTCTCTCTGCAGCAAGTAACTAAGTCCCAGCCATCAGCAGGCAGCCACCGCTCCGTTCGTGCCAAGTGTCTGAGGCGCAGTGGCGGAAGAATGTGTCTTTGTCCCGACTCCCGAATGAATGGAAGCAAACAAACATTCATTGATGGGCGCTGGTGAGGCTGCATTTGATGGGCGCTGGTGAGGCTGCATTTGATGGGCGCTGGTGAGGCTGCATTTGATGGGCGCTGGTGAGGCTGCATTTAATGGGCGCTGGTAGGGTAAATTTTATGGGCGCTGGTGAGGCTTCATTTGATGGGCACTGGTGAGGCCGCATTTGATGGGCACTGGTGAGGCCACATTTGATGGGCACTGGTGAGGCCACATTTGATGGGCGCTGGTGAGGCCGCATTTGATGGGCGCTGGTGAGGCCACATTTGATAGGCGCTGGTGAGGCCACATTTGATGGGCGCTGGTGAGGCCACATTTGATGGGCGCTGGTGAGGCTGCATTGATGGGCGCTGGTGAGGCCACATTTGATGGGCGCTGGTGAGGCCACATTTGATGGGCGCTGGTGAGGCCACATTTGATGGGCGCTGGTGAGGCTGCATTTGATGGGCGCTGGTGAGGCTGCATTTGATGGGCGCTGGTGAGGCTGCATTTGATGGGCGCTGGTGAGGCTGCATTTAATGGGCGCTGGTAGGGTAAATTTTATGGGCGCTGGTGAGGCTTCATTTGATGGGCACTGGTGAGGCCGCATTTGATGGGCACTGGTGAGGCCACATTTGATGGGCACTGGTGAGGCCGCATTTGATGGGCGCTGGTGAGGCCGCATTTGATGGGCGCTGGTGAGGCCACATTTGATGGGCGCTGGTGAGGCCACATTTGATGGGCGCTGGTGAGGCCACATTTGATGGGCGCTGGTGAGGCCACATTTGATGGGCGCTGGTGAGGCTGCATTGATGGGCGCTGGTGAGGCCACATTTGATGGGCGCTGGTGAGGCTGCATTTGATGGGCGCTGGTGAGGCCGCATTTGATGGGCGCTGGTGAGGCCACATTTGATGGGCGCTGGTGAGGCCACATTTGATGGGCGCTGGTGAGGTGGCATTTAAAGGGTGCTAGTGAGGCAGCATTTTATGGGTGCTTCATTTAAAAGGTGGGGCATACATGGGCAGGGATAAGGGGGTGGAGTCAGGGGTGAAATCAATGGGGAAGAGGCAAAAAGAGGTTTCGCCTAGGGTGTCAAAAATCCTTGCACCAGCCCTGGGTGGAACTGAACCCTTTTCAGTAAAAAAAAAAAAAAAAAAAAAGAAGGAGCGATATTGATGTTGTGGAGAGGAGGAAATTTTGATTGGAGGGTGAAGATGCACTTTAAATAACCTTTCCGTGTACACATAATGCACATTGTCTCACCTGTACATGTGATAATGTCTGTTTTGTGGCTGGAGCTCCGCGGCTCGGGTGAAGCACTCCATGGCTTCCATAGGGCACATCTGCTCCAACAGGCTCTGTCCCTGCAGAGTGACGGCCACACCAGATCAGGGAGGACATATAAAAACCATTAAATACAATAATGCCACTACAAGTACCAGGAACACCACTGAAGGCGCGTTATACAGATATACAATCTATATGTGACATGAGAGCATGCAAGTGATGGTGCGGAAAGTTTACGTAGAAAAGCTACAAAGTAAATGGAAAGAAGAGAAATTTCGACTTGGAGATCCTTAACAAGTCCAGGGTCAGGCCAGGATCCTCAATCCAGGACAGTTGCCATGTAGGACCTCCTAAAATCCTAAATGGTAATACAAAGAATTTGCACAAGTCACATATAAACAATTACAAGAGACATTAATTTCTGTTGTTTTGGAACACCTTCTCACCTTCACCGTGACCTAGACTTGGCTTTATAGAATATTAGAAGACTAACTGTCTCTCTACAGACTACACCAAGAAGATTCCAGGAGAGAAACATTTGTTCTAATAATATATCATCTGCAAAGTCATTCTAGAAAGTAAGCTTGCTATATCTTGAGCCTAACATTAGCATATAAGCACTTATCATGGCAATTTTAAGGCTCATTTCCAACTTTAGTTTACAGATGGTTTGTTTGAGTCAGCTTGGCCCAAACAGTTTCCCTCGCTAACACGTGCACCTGCTGGGTGTGCTGTATAGACTGTATATAGCTGAGGCTACATACAGTATACAGCTCTGTGTTCTGCGTGTGAGATGAGACCTCCCTGCCTCGCACCCGAGAAAAAAAAAATAGCATTGGGTATGAACGGCGCTCAAGACATTCATAGGCAGCTTTGTATTCTATTAATGAATACAAAGATTCCTTTGATTGGCTGAGTTAAGCCAAACCCAAACACTTTAGCGGCGCACAGAATTTTATATATATATATATTTTACACAGGGCCGTCTTTAATATTGATTGGACCCTGGGCAAAACTTTTCTTGGGCCCCCTCTTCCATGCAGCTTCGCTCTCCACCTGCTCTGAGACATACAATAAATAGCAGCTAGACTCAAAATCAGTTTGCCGAATCAGATCAGGCAGCGATTGCGATTGGTTGCCAGAGGCTATAGTGTATCATTACCGCTCACTGACTGGTTGCTAGAGGTTACAGCACACATTACGGCTCACTGATTAGTTGCTACAGGTTACAGCACATGATTTCTGCTTGTGGATTGGCTGCTAGAGATTACTGTGGATATGACCTCAGGGGTCATATCCACCTCAAGGGACGAGGGAATTTAAACCAGGATAGTTGGCAAGTATGAGGCAGCTGCTTTGGGTCCCACAACAATGACAGGACCCAGGGCAGCTGCCCCTTTTGCCCTGCCTTAAAAACGGCCCTGACACTACAGGATTATAACAGACCTGGGACACCTTTGGGCGCTCCAAAGATAATAGCAATGCGGTGCACATAGTGCCCCTCACCCTCCGGTCAGGCCCTGTTCTGGGCCACATTCCTGTTTCAATAATGTTTCAGTCAGTCTGTAA
This sequence comes from Aquarana catesbeiana, assembly GCF_042186555.1. Classification (NCBI taxonomy): domain Eukaryota; kingdom Metazoa; phylum Chordata; class Amphibia; order Anura; family Ranidae; genus Aquarana; species Aquarana catesbeiana. The sequence continues at coordinate 316,499,525 of NC_133332.1, read as the reverse complement.
CCTGGACACATGATGCAAAACCCGGACTGTCTGGGTGGTTCCCGGGCAGGAGGCAACCCTACTTGGAGATGCAGGCTGATGATGTCACAATCTCCGACTCAGCCGATTAGAGGAAGCTTTGTATTTGATAGAATACAAAGCTGCCTATGAATGGCTGAATGCCGCTTAGACCGATTAGCTATTTTGTTCTGAATGTGAGACAGGAAGGTCTCATCTCACACCTGGACACACAGAGCTGTATACTGTATACAGAGCCTCAGCTATAAACAGTTTATACAGCACACCCAGCGGCTGCACGTTAGTAAGACAAATAGTTCATTTGGGCCAGCTTGGCCCGCACAAATTATTTAAACTGAAACTAAAGCTGGAGATCAGAGTTAACCATTGTTAGTAAATTATACTGAATAACAATTACTTTTTTTGTCAAGAGCCTCTCATAAATGGTGCAGGAAGGATATACCATATACAAAGACACAGTTTTCATGGCGTTTAAGGCCTCATATGCACACAGGACGTTTAAAAAAAACGCCATCGCTGCTGCCAGGAAAAAAAGCAGCATTAAAACCCGCGCTTTTAGCTGCGTTTTTGAATAGCTTTTACAGGCGTTTAGCCACGTTAGCGGTTTTTACCTTTTTTTTTTTTTTTTTTTTACAGTAAAAACACTCCCTTTAATGTAAAAAAAACACCAAAACGCGGCTAAAAGCTCAGCGGCATTTTGACAGCCAACAGCTTCTGCTCCTGGACGCACTGGCAGTCGGTTGTTTTACTGCCCCTAAACGCTTATGCCTCCAAACTCCTCTGAAAGCCTATCTGTGTATGGACACATAGGCTAACATGGAGGAGAGTCCACAGGTAGTTAAAAAAAAAAAACGCCAGATGCCCCTAAAAGCAGCTTTAAAAACGTCCTGTGTGCATGAGGCCTTATGCTCACCCTGTGTTTGCATGGGTTCCTTCTAAATACTTATGTATTACTCCACATTTTGAAAACATGCTGCTTAAACTGTTTGCTAACCAAAAGGAAAAAATGGATCCTGCTCCTTTAAGGCATGTTATATGACACAGTGCTTGTCCTGTGTCATTTGGCCCCCTGTAACACCTAAAAAAAAAACCCTGGCTGATCCTGCCAGTTTCTCCCCTCTGTAAACTGACCACGGTGTATGATGATTGCTGAGCCCTGACACCGTGGTCAGTTTATGTTCCTCCGTCATTCGCAGCCTCCTATCTGTCTCCTCTCTGCTCCACTCCTCTCTGTGTCCTCCTCCTCCCCCCTCCACTCTCTGCTCGTGACAGTGCCACCCCTCCCCCCCACCCCTTGCTGCTCTCATAACACTAACCTGTATACACCATCATAGTTACATAGTTAGTCAGGTTGAAAAAAGACCATTTAGTTCAACCATTACAAAAAACAATCCCATATACCCAATCCTATACCCACAGTTGATCCAGAGGAAGGCGAAAAAACCCCCAGAAAAGCAGGACTTTTGGGGACCATCAGCACTGCCTCCTATTGCATGCAGTGTCCCCCTCTGTGTGTGATTTATAAATATAAATGCTGCAAATACCTCATTTCCTCATTGCGATCACATGACCAGCCAGCCCTCTCCACCTCTCCTCCAGACTGACGTCAGCAGGGGAATCTCAGCCCCGCCCCCTGTATCTCTCACAGCAGGAAAGCTGGCCAGTCATGTGATCGCAATCTGGGCTGTGAAATTAGGTATTTGCAAAATTTATTTTTTATAAATCAAAGGGGGGGGGGGGGCACTGCAATAGGAGGCAGTGCTGATGGTGTATACAGTTTAGTGTGGCTTAACAAACACTTTAAGTTAAAGAGCCCCTGTCATCTTGTTCATATAGGGAAAAGTAACAAAAAAAAGTGGGGGAGCAGCACATGGATACTCACTGTGCCAGTGTCCCCCCCCCACACTGATCCATCCGCCATCACAGTAGAAGCTCCTTCTGGGTAGGCATAGCTCCCAACTGTCCCTGATTTCGAGGGACTGTCCCTCTGTCCCTCATTCCTCCTCATTTGTCCCTGAATTTGGTCTGATCTATATAGTTGTATATAAAATGCACTTTTTATCTATCAAAAAGTGTTTTCCAGGTCTAAACCTTTCATCCAATTTTTAAATGGCTGCATTTGTAAATTGCAAAAGCCAATATAAAGGAATAGTAGTGGTAAAAAAAAGCACTTGTGGGTTTAACTAATCTTGTTTTTTTTAATTACCTGATTTCGAGGGACTGTCCCTGATTTGGAGCAATGTCCCTCCATCCCTCTTTCCTCCTCATTTGTCCCTAATTTTGGTCTAATCTATATAGATGTATATAAAATTTACTTTTTATCTATCAAAAAGTGTTTCCTGGCGCTAAACCTTTCATCTGAGTTCTAAATTGCTGCATTTGTAAATTCCAAAAGCCAATATAAAGGAATAGTAGTGGTAAAAAAAAATAAAAGCACTTGTGGGTTTAACCAATCTTGTTTTTTTTAAAACAATTCTCCTTTAAGGGGCGTGGCAAGGGGTGTGTCCTACGCCCTGCATAATTTTGCTGATAGGTGTCCCTCATTCCCATCTCAAAAAGTTGGGAGGTGTGGGTATGGAGGGGCATGTGACTTCCTCCCATGTGACAGCAATGGGCTGTAGCAGCCAATCAATAGGCCTGAGCACTGTCACAGGACATAGTGACAAATAGTGTCAAAAGTGTCCGATGTGTCCGCCATAATGTCACAGTCCCGATAAAAATCGCAGATCGCCGCCATTGCTAATAAAAAAAAAAAAAATTAATAATAAAAATGCCATAAAACTATCCCCCCCATTTTGTAGGCGCTATAACTTTTGCGCAAACCAATCAATATACGCTTATTGCGATTTTTTGTTTTGTTTCTAGAATAATGTAGAAGAATACATATCGGTCTAAACTGAGGGGAAAAAAAAAATGTATATATATATTTTTGGGGGATATTTTTTATAGCAAAAAAAAAGTAAAAAAATATTGTGTTTTTTTTCAAAATTGCCGCTCTTTTTTTGTTTATAGCGCAAAAAAAACCGCAGAGGTGATCAAATACCACCAAAAGAAAGCTCTATTTGTGGGGGGAAAAAAAAAAGGGCGTCAATTTTGTGTGGGTGCAACGCCGCAACGACCGCGCAAAGTGTCAGTTAAAGCGACGCAGTGCCGAATCGCAAAAAAAGTGCTCTGGTCTTTGGCCAGCAAAATGGTCCGGGGCTTAAGTGGTTAAAGTGACGCAGTGCCGAAACGCAAAAAGTGCTCTGGTCAGGAAGAGGGGGGGGTAAAATCTTCCGGGGCTTAAGTGGTTAAAGTGACGCAGTGCCGAATCGCAAAAAGTGCTCTGGTCAGGAAGAGGGGGGGGGGTAAAATCTTCCGGGGCTGAAGCGGTTAATGAATGCGGTGAAGCTTCACTTTGTAAACAATACCCAATCAGGTGCAAGGAAAAAAAAAAAAAAAACAGCATTTTTGCTTGCAAATGATTGGGTTATGGGAATCAGCAAAGCCTCAGCACATCCACTAAGCTCCGGGAAAAATGAGTGCAACTGCACTTGCAAAGTCCACAGTCTATTTGCCTTTAGTAAATCCGCCTCCTACGGATATAGCGCCAACCAGGGCCTGGACCGGGCTCCTGCCCCTCGGGTCCAGGGCCGGGCTGGACCCAGGGGCAGGAGGGGCAGTAGCCCCCGGCGCAATGGTTTATTGCAGGGATGGGGGGCGCTCTAACCCTAAGGGAAAAAGGGGGGGGGGGCGCGGTTTGGCATTTTTTTGCCCAGGGCGCTGGATGACCTTGTCCCGGCACTGGAGCCCCAACAATTTGCACAGCGGTTTGCAACATGAGGGCAGACAGTTGCAATACAATGCAGGAGGAATCAGAGGGCCCCGGCTCGTTAGATGGGAGTGTTAAGAGATACAAAAAGGTAAAACAACTATGGGGGGGGGGGGGCAGATGGAGAAAGTGAAAATACAGTTGTTAGGTGGAGGTGGGATAGACTTCTCCGAACAGAAGGGTTTTCAGGGATCGCCTAAAAGTGGACAGAGTAGGAGATAGTTGGACGGATTGCGGTAGGGAGTTACATAGAATGGGAGAGGCTCGGGGGGAGTCCTGGAGACGAAGTGACAAGGGAGCAGGAGGTCTATCGCCTGCTGAGATCGTACCACACAGATTTCTAATCCAATCCACGTGGCCGGGAGGATTCGTTCGCTCTCACCTGCAGGTAGTATGTGGTTGCCAGCAGTTCGACGTGCTCTCCTGGAGGGTCGGATCCAGAACAGGCTTTCTGAAGGTTGACGGCTGCAGACTGGAAGTCACCGAGCTGAAGAAACGCGTCGGCTCTCTTGACATAGAGCTCCATCTGCGACACAAGTGTGTGTGTTATCACAAGGGGGCCATTATGGAAGAATACATTTATGGAGGGAAGTGACATGCTGTTGATGTGAACCCCTCCCCCCCCCCCAGTGATATTGGTGGTGGTGCAAACTTTTTCCCTCTGTGGGCATCCAAAAAAAAAAAAAAAAAAGCCTTTAACCACTTCCCATCTGGGCCAATTCTGGCACTTCGCTCCTACATCAAAAATTTTTTGTTTCCTAGAAAATTACTTAGGACCACCAAACATTATATAGGGGTTTTTTTTTTTTAGCAGAGACCCTCTGGAATAAAATGGTGGTCGTTGCAACTATTTTATGTCACACAGTATTTTTGCAACGATTTTTCAAACGCGTTTTTTTTTTTTTGGAAAAAAAAAAAAACAGTTTCATGAATTAAGCGCTTGCGGACCAGCCGCCGCAGTTTCACTCCGCTGCGGAAATCACGTTATTGTACGTGATCTCGCGAGGTCCGGATAGCAGGCACGCGTGCGTGCCCGCCGCGAGCTCCACGAGTCCGACCGCGGGATGTAAACAAGCATCTCCCCATTCTGCCTAATGACACTGACCACAGCTCCCTGTAATTCGGAGCGGTGATCAGTGTCGTGTCACACGTAGCCCCTCCCCCCCACACAGTTAGAATCACTCCCTAGGACACACTTAAACCCTTCAGCTCCCCCTCCTGGTTAACCCCTATACTGCCAGTCACATTTACACAGTAATCAATGCATTTTTAATTGCACTGATCGCTGTATAAATGTGAATGGTCCCAAAATAGCGCCAAAAGTGGCCGATCTGTCCGCCATAATGTCACAGTCATGATAAAAATCGCAGATCGCCGCCATAACTAGTAAAAAAAAAAAAAAAATAATTAATAAAAATGCCATAAATCTATCCCCTATTTTGTAGACGCTATAACTTTTGCGCAAACCAATGTATAAACGCTTATTGCGATTTTTTTTAACAAAAATATGTAGAAGAATACGTATCGGTCTAAACTGAGGAAAAAAAAATGTTTTTTTATATATTTTTTTGGAGGATATTTATTATAGCAAAAAGTAAAAAATATTGATTTTTTTTCAAAATTGTCGCTATTTTTTGTTTATAGCGCAAAAAAAAAAAAAACGCAGGAGGCGATCAAACACCACCAAAAGAAAGCTCTATTCGTGGGGAAAAAAGGACGTCAATTTTGTTTGGGAGCAACATCACATGACCTCACAATTGTCAGTTAAAGCGACGCAGCGCCGAATTGCAAAAAGTGCTCTGGTCTTTAGCCAGCCAAATGGTCCGGGGCTGAAGTGGTTAAAAAGAAAACAAAAAACAGTAAAGTTAGCCCGATTTTTTTTGTATAATGTGAAAGACGATGTTACGCCGAGTAAATAGATCCCTCACATGTCACGCTTTAAAATTGCGAACGCTCGTGGAATGGCGCCAAACTTCCGTACTTATAAAAATCTCCATAAGCGTTGCATTAAAACTTTTTACAGGTTACATGTTTAGAGTTACAGAGGAGGTCTTGGGCTAGAATTGTTGCTTTTGCTCTAACGCACGCGGCGATACCTCACATGTGTGGTCTGAACGGGGCTTACATATGTGGGGGCGCGACTTACGTATGCGTTCGCTTCTGTGCGCGAGCATGCGGACGCTTTGAACTTTTTTTTATTCTTTTTTTTTTTTTTTTTTTTACACTTTCTCTTTATAAAAAAAAAATTTGATCACTTTTATTCCTATTACAAGGAGTGTAAACACCCCTTGTAATAGGAATAGTGCTTGACAGGTCCTCTTTATGGAAAGATCTGAGGTCTATATGACCCCCACATTTCGCCTTCAGGCTGGAAAGGCCGAGATCAAAAAAAAATTTAAATAAACTCTCTCGGCCCGCGTCCCAGGCTTTGTTTACTTCCCCCGGCCCGGGCGTGACGTCATAATGTCGCGCCCTGCAACTTCACTTGCCTTTAGTAAATAAACCCCCGGCTGAGTTAAGCCATGCAAAGAACTGGGGGCATCTTGTGGCAAAGAAGTGGTACTGCAGTGGACAACCCTGGATTGAAGGTGAATTTTGCAGCCATAACTGCTTTGATTTTTTTCTTTAAACATTCATAGGTACATAAAAACAAAAACTATAGCCCAGAGGTAGGGCATTAACAGTACACATGGAGGTTTATTATTTGGGTTTACATATATTTTATTCTGATCATAAATATATATTCTGTATGACAAAAACCCATCTTAATGTACTTTATACTGATCAGCCATAACGTTCTGACCACTGCAAGGCGAAGTGAAGAACACTGATTATCTCATTACAATGGCACCTGAAAGTGGGTGAGATATATTAGGCAGTGAAGTGAACATGTTGTCCCTGAAGTTGATGTTTTGAAAGCAGAAAAAAAAAATGGACAAGTGTAAGGATTGGAGGGACTTTTACAAGGGGCAAATCGTAAGACGACGGGGACAGAGCAACTCCAAAAATGCAGCTCTTGTGGGACGTTCCTCTTCTGCAGTGGTCAGGACCGACCAGAAGTGGTCCAAGGAAGAAAAACTGGCCAACTGGTGATAGGGTGATGGGCAGCCAAGGTTCATTGATGGAGGTGGAGAGGGAAGGTTCATTGATGGAGGTGGGGAGGGAAGGTTCATTGATGGAGGTGGGGAGGGAAGGTTCATTGATGGAGGTGGGGAGGGAAGGTTCATTGATGGAGGTGGGGAGGGAAGGTTCATTGATGGAGGTGGGGAGGGAAGGTTCATTGATGGAGGTGGAGAGGGAAGGCTTATTGATGGAGGTGGGGGAGGGAAGGCTCATTGATGGAGGTGGGGGAGGGAAGGCTCATTGATGGAGGTGGGGAGGGAAGGTTCATTGATGGAGGTGGGGAGGGAAGGTTCATTGATGGAGGTGGAGAGGGAAGGCTTATTGATGGAGGTGGGGGAGGGAAGGCTCATTGATGGAGGTGGGGGAGGGAAGGCTCATTGATGGAGGTGGGGAGGGAAGGTTCATTGATGGAGGTGGGGAGGGAAGGTTCATTGATGGAGGTGGGGAGGGAAGGTTCATTGATGGAGGTGGAGAGGGAAGGTTCATTGATGGAGGTGGGGAGGGAAGGTTCATTGATGGAGGTGGAGAGGGAAGGCTTATTGATGGAGGTGGGGGAGGGAAGGCTCATTGATGGAGGTGGGGAGGGAAGGTTCAATAATGGAGGCTCAATGATGGAGGTGGGGAGGGAAGGTTCATTGATGGAGGTGGGGGAGGGAAGGCTCATTGATGGAGGTGGGGGGGAAGGTTCATTGATGGAGGTGGGGGAGGGGAGGCTGAATGATGGAGGTTGGGAGGGAAGGCTCAATGATGGAGGTGGGGGAGGGGAGGCTCAATGATGGAGGTGGGGGAGGGGAGGCTCAATGATGGAGGTGGGGAGGGAAGGCTGAATGGTGGAGGTGGGGAGGGAAGGCTGAATGGTGGAGGTGGGGAGGGAAGGCTCATTGATGGAGGTGGGGGAGGGAAGGCTCATTGATGGAGGTGGGAGGGAAGGTTCGTTGATGGAGGTGGGGGAGATAAGGCTCAATGATGGGGGTGGGGAGGAAAGGCTGAATGATGGAGGTTGGGAGGGAAGGTTCATTGATGGAGGTGGGGAGGGAAGGTTTATTGATGGAGGTGGGGAGGGAAGGCTCATTGATGGAGGTGGGGAGGGAAGGCTCATTGATGGAGGTGGGGAGGGAAGGTTTATTGATGGAGGTGGGGAGGGAAGGCTCATTGATGGAGGTGGGGGAGGGAAGGTTTATTGATGGAGGTGGGGAGGGAAGGCTCATTGATGGAGGTGGGGAGGGAAGGCTCATTGATGGAGGTGGGGAGGGAAGGCTCATTAACGGAGGTGGGGGAGGGAAGGTTTATTGATGGAGGTGGGGAGGGAAGGCTCATTGACGGAGGTGGGGAGGGAAGGCTCATTGACGGAGGTGGGAGAGGGAAGGCTCATTGACGGAGGTGGGAGAGGGAAGGCTCATTGACGGAGGTGGGAGAGGGAAGGCTCATTGATGGAGGTGGGGAGGGAAGGCTCATTGATGGAGGTGGGGGAGGGAAGGCTCATTGACGGAGGTGAGGAGGGAAGGCTCATTGATGGAGGTGGGGGAGGGAAGGCTCATTGATGGAGGTGGGGGAGGGAAGGCTCATTGATGGAGGTGGGGAGGGAAGGCTCATTGATGGAGGTGGGGGAGGGAAGGCTCATTGACGGAGGTGAGGAGGGAAGGCTCATTGATGGAGGTGGGGGAGGGAAGGCTCATTGATGGAGGTTGGGGGGCTCATTTATGAAGGTGGGGAGGGGGGAGAGGCTGGCCCATGTAGTCCGATCCAATAGAAGAGCTCCTGGAGCTCAAATTGCTGGAAAGCTTAATGCTGGTTCTGATAGAAAGAACACACAGAGCATCACAGTTTGTTGTGTATAGGATTGTGTAGTCGCAGATCGGTAAGGGTGCCCATGCTGACCCGTGTTCACAGCCAAAAGTGCCTACAATGGGTATGTGAGCCTCATAACTGGACCCCAAAACAATGGAAGAAGGTGGCCTGGTCTGATAAATCACGTTTTCTTTTCCATCATGTGGATGGCCGGGTGCGTCACTTACCTGGGGAAGAGATGGCAGCAGGGTGCAGTATGGGAAGAAGACCATCCGGTGGAGACAGTGTGACGCTTTGGGCAATGTTCTGCTGGGAAAACCTTGGCTCCTGCCATTCATGTAGATGTTACTTTGACACGTACCACCTACCTTAACATTGTTGGTACACCATGGAAACGGTATTCCCTGATGGAAGTGGGATAATGGGTCCTGCCACACTGCAAGAATGGTTTGAAGAAGACAACGATGAGTTGGAGATATTGACTTGGCCTTCAAGTTCTCCAGATCTCATATCCAAATCGAGCATATGTGGGATGTGCTTGGAAAAACAAATCTGATCCATGGAGGCCCCACATTCCAACTTACAGGACTTAAAGGATCTGCTAGTGACGGCTTGATGTTCAGATATCACAGCGTACCTTCAGAGGTCTAGTGGAGTCCATGTCTGGAAGGGTCAGGAAAGGGAGACCTACTCAGTGTTAGGTGGGTGGTCAAAAAGTCATGGCTGATGGGTATAGATTCCATACATAATATACACACACCTCATAAAACATCTACAATGCCATAATAAAGCTTCAGAGCCATTTGTACCTTTTCCGGACACAGATTTATAGCCTTGGTGAATGAGATGACGGCTTTCTCCCATCCCCCCTGTGACAGGAAGTGCCGGCCTCGCTCAGAGCTGCAAGAATGCGATTAGAAATGTCAGGATAACAGCCAGGCGTCCGGAATTGTAGAAGAACAGCAATGGCAGACTCCCATGTTTTCTTACAGGTGACCTTTCAGATCATCTTATTGGTTAGTTCCAAAGAAGTTTAATTATAAGTATAGGTAGAACTTTTTTTTTTTTTTTATTAAATATTGAATAGAGTGGAGAGGGATAAGAATCCCTGTCAGGTTTTTTTTTTTAGTGCTGTCTGTGTCCCCGTTAGGGAAATTCACCCTCCTCTATTTCACCATTATCACTAAAAGTGAAAGAAAACTCTAAACTTTTGGTTGCCACCAGAGCAGAAATCATTCAACGGGGACACTAGTTCTGGTGACAGTCACTTTGGGAGGGATTTTCTCTCACTTCCTGTTACATCTGTGGGACAGGAAGTGAAGAGAAATCTCCCCAATGGGGACAAAAACCGACAGGGGTTATAACCCTCCCTTACTTTATCCAAATTGAAAAAAAATGTTCTCTCAGTTCTAATATTTCTACTTATTATGTACATCTCTGTATTACAATCCCCCCCCATGTTTTGTCTCTTTAGTACGGGAAAAATACCTGTTTAGATAAACATCCAATGAGCTCTTTACTTCTTGTCTGATGCTGACAACACAATCAGGTTGGTTTACTAAAGGAAAATATTCTGTGCACTGCAAGTGCAGTTGCTCTAAATCAATGGTCCCCAAACTGCAGCCCTTTGTTTGCTTTTATATGGCCCTTGGGGCACTATTTAATTCACTGACACCAAGTATGGGGCACAATTCCTCCCAATGACACCAATGATGGGGCACTATTCCTCCCACTGATACTAATGATGGGGCACTATTTAATTCACTGACAAGTATGGGGCACATATCCTCCCAATGACACCAACGATGGGGCACATATCCTCCCAATGACACCAACGATGGGGCACATATCCTCCCAATGACACCAACGATGGGGCACATATCCTCCCAATGACACCAACGATGGGGCACAATTCCTCCCAATGACACCAACGATGGGGCACAATTCCTCCCAATGACACCAATGATGGGGCACAATTCCTCCCAATGACACCAACGATGGGGCACAATTCCTCCCAATGACACCAATGATGGGGCACAATTCCTCCCAATGACACCAACGATGGGGCACAATTCCTACCAACGAGACCAACAATGGGGCACAAGTACTCCCAATGACACCAATGATGGAGCACTATTCCTCCCAATGATGGGGCACAATTCCTCCCAATGACTCCAATAGGACACAATTCCTCCCAATGACACCAACAATAGGGCACAAGTACTCCCAATGACACCAATGATGGGGCACAATTCCTCCCAATGACACCAATGATGGGGCACAATTCCTCCCAATGACACCAATGATGGGGCACTATTCCTCCCAATGACACCAATGATGGGGCACTATTCCTACCAACAAGACCAAGGATAGGGCATTGTTTTTCTCCAACTGATGTTGGGACATTTCCTATTCCCGATGGCCACAGTAAAGTCTGAAGAACAGTAACACGGCCCTTTGTTTAGAAAGTTCCCGGCTCTAGATCCTAGTAAATGGGGGGATTTCTATCATCCAATCATTGGCAATCTAAAATGCTGTTTTTTTTAATATTTTCCTTGCATGTGATTGGGTATTCTTTGCAAAGTGAAGCTTTACCCCATTTACTAAGCTCTGGAGCAACTGCACTTGCAGAGCGCACCGTCTATTCGCCTTTAGTAAATCAACCAACCCTGCCTGTCCTGAAACCCCAAGTGTTGTTTTCAGGCCTCATCTGCTGGACTACAGAACACCTCCGCCACTTCTCAACCCCATAACATAAAGGAGGGGTTTTTCTGTAGTCCAGCAGGTGAGAACAGACAGGGCGGACGATCCTGGTCGGAATTGGAAGACGGGGACGAGTTAGAAGCCCTGTTTGGTTTTACGGCTATCGGGGGGGGCTCCTTTAGACAACACAGACTGTAATAAAGTTTGTGTGGAATAAAAAAAAAAAAAAACAAAAAAAAAAAAACAAAAAAAAAAAAAAAAACACACCTGAAAAGCAATGATTCTTCCCCAGAAATACTTTTATTATCATCTATAGAAACTTACTGCTCCTCCATCCTCCTCTGTACAATCTCCTGGTAGGGATGGGACTGATGGGACTGATGGGGTTGGACATCCAAGGCCAGAAACGCTCGGCTGGAGCCGAATATCCTTCTCTGCGATTTCTGACGCGCTTCTTGCAGCTTCTCCTCGCTGACCGCTGTGCAGAAGAGATGACCGGACACCTGCGGGAAGACGATGAGACCTGAGTGGGTGGAGCTCAGAGGTCACCAATCACAATGAGACTGTAGCGTGGTCGCCCCTTAGCTGTGATACGACCAGGGGGGCGGGCTCTGGGGAGGGGTTATGCAAATACAAAAAAAATGTCTTGACGGGTGGATGTCAGTCTGGAGGAGAGGGTGTGCCTAGGCAGGCTGTATTTGCATCGTAATGCCCACATGTGGTGCTGAGCCTCTTTGATTGGAAGAGCTGATATCCAATAAATGGAAGGGGTGGGGCCAGGGACAGTCCGATGGGGAGGAAAAGGGCTAGATCAGCCCTCAAAATTTCCACTCGCCCGATCGCAAGTGGAAATAAGCTGAGTGTGGAGCAGGGGCAGACTGAGCCGGGTGTGTGTGTGTGTGTGGGGGGGGAGGGGGGGGAGGTAATAGCTCCCCTGATGCCCTGTGAAAAAGGCCGCACCGCCGAAGCGATCAGCCAGGAGACTATCAGGAGGAGAGCCGAGAGGATCACACAGACAAAGAATCTCCCGCTGTGACTTGGATCTGAAACGCCGGCCGCTGTCAAAGTCCCGCCTCCTAAACCGGCTCCTGTGATAGATAGCACACTGGTCCAATGCCGGAAAATTGAACCATTGTGCCGTCTATCATAGGAGCCAGTCCAGGAGGCGGGACCTTGTTTGACAGCGGCCGGCGTTTCAGATCCAAGCTGTGTCACAACAGGAGATCTGCTCCTCCCGATTCCTCCCTATGATCCCCATGCAGTGATAGGCTGCACTGATGGGCATTGATGAGAGGGCACTGATGGCCACTAATGAGGCGGCATTGATGGGCAACGATGAGGGTGCACTTATGGGACAGGATGAGGCAGCATTGATGGGCACTCATGAGGCTGCATTGATGGCCACTGATGAGGCTGCATTGATGGCCACTGATGAGGCTGCATTGACGGGCACTGATGAGGCTGCATTGACGGGCACTGATGAGGCTGCATTGACGGGCACTGATGAGGCTGCATTGACGGGCACTGATGAGGCTGCATTGACGGGCACTGATGAGGCTGCATTGACGGGCACTGATGAGGCTGCATTGACGGGCACTGATGAGGCTGCATTGACGGGCACTGATGAGGCTATATTGAGGGGTACTGATGAGGCTGCATTGATGGGCACTGAGAATGCTGCATTGATGGGCACTGAGAATGCTGCATTGATGGGCACTGAGAATGCTGCATTGATGGGCACTGAGAATGCTGCATTGATGGGCACTGAGAATGCTGCATTGATGGGCACTGAGAATGCTGCATTGATGGGCACTCATGAGGCGGCATTGATGGGCACTTATTATTATTATTATACGAGATTTATATAGCGCCAACAGTTTACGCAGCGCTTTACAATGTATAAGAGGGACAACACAATTACAGTACAGTTCAATACAAAAAGGTACAGGAGGGCCCGGCTCGTAGAGCTTACATTCTAAAAGGGAGGGGGTGGTGGTACAAAAGGTAATAGCTGCAAAGAATGATTTGATGGGGGTGGCTCAGGGACAGTTAGGTGGGTGTGGGATAGGCTTCCCTGAATAAATGAGTTTTCAGGGATCTCCTAAAGGTGGACAGGGTAGGGGCTGATCGGATATACTGGGGCTATATACTGGAGGATATACACTCATGAGGCGGCATTGATGGGCACTCATGAGGCGGCATTGATGGGCACTCATGAGGCGGCATTGATGGGCACTCATGAGGCGGCATTGATGGGCACTCATGAGGCGGCATTGATGGGCACTCATGAGGCGGCATTGATGGGCACTCATGAGGCGGCATTGATGGGCACTGATGAGACTGCATTGATAAGCACTGATAAGGCTGCAGTGATAAGCACTGATTAAGCAGCATTAATGGCCACTGATAAGGCAGCACTAATAAGCTGCACTGATAGGACACTGGTGAGGCTAATGGCCACTGTTGAAGCGGCACTGCTGGCCACTGATAAGGCAGCACTGATAGGACACTGATGAGGCGGCACTGATGAATACCGATATGCTTTATGCTAATATTGTTAAAGTTGTTGTTAATATTTCTTTTTGTAACTTAATTCTGCATAAAACATTTAACGGTGTCATTTCATGAGATAATTTATGAGGGCGTGTTTAGAGGTGGAATTAGGGGCGGGGCAGGGTAGAGGTCGGGTGGGGCAACCGGTGGTGAGTAACTCTTAAGGCCTGACTAGTAACTCAGGACTTGAAATTTTGAGCTCTAGGCTAGATGATGCTGGACGTCCTTCAGCCAGGAAACGAGGCGGGCCTCTCGCTGACTTGCTGGAGCTTCTAATGCACATGGTGAGAGGCTCACAGTGTGCAGGGAAATCAGAGGAAGCCGTTTCAGTCCAGAAGAGGAACCGCTACAACCTGTGCAAGACTGAAGAGGGTCACTAAACAAACTCCTGGACACAAATACTTACCTCCCCCACCACCAGGAGCTGCACTGCCAAGTCTTCTATTGAACTTTTCTGACCTTGAACCTTTACATTTTAAACACACAAGGTTTCCAATAACAAGAAACTGTTTACAGCGGTATTTAAGTGTAACTAAAAAGGCAAAAAAAATTTTTTTTTTTAAATTTTGGACAGGGTAAAGATAAGAGTCATCCTCTCTATTTGTCCCGTTGACAAAAATTAAAAACTTTGGGTTGTCACCAGAACAGGAGTAGAGGGGAAATCCTCCAATAGGGACACTGGTTCTGGGATTCCCTCACTTTTAGAGGGATTTCCTCCTACTTCCTGTTTTGGCTATGGGACAGGAAATGAAGGGAAATCTCACCATCGGGGACACAGATAGCAAAAGGAGCCTGATTACCCAGATCAGAGGGTGACAACACTGAACAAGGAGCAATCGTGGGATGACTGAATAAAAAAAAACATCTAAATCTTCCATCTGACTGTGACAAGTGACACTTACCTCTTCTGTTGCTGGAGAACGCTCTGCTGTCACCTCCTCCATTGCTGGAGAGTTCTCTGCTGTCACCTCCTCTGTTGCTGGGGATCCTCTCTGCTGTCACCTCCTCTGTTGCTGGGGATCCTCTCTGCTGTCACCTTTTCTGTTGCTGGGGATCCTCTCTGCTGTCACCTCCTCTGTTGCTGGGGATCCTCTCTGCTGTCACCTTTTCTGTTGCTGGGGATCCTCTCTGCTGTCACCTCTTCAGTTGCTGGGGATCCTCTCTGCTGTCGCCTCCTCTGTTGCTGGGGATCCTCTCTGCTGTCGCCTCCTCTGTTGCTGGGGATCCTCTCTGCTGTCACCTTTTCTGTTGCTGGGGATCCTCTCTGCTGTCACCTCCTCTGTTGCTGGGGATCCTCTCTGCTGTCACCTCCTCTGTTGCTGGGGATCCTCTCTGCTGTCACCTCTTCAGTTGCTGGGGATCCTCTCTGCTGTCGCCTCCTCTGTTGCTGGGGATCCTCTGTGCTGTCACCTCCTCTGTTGCTGGGGATCCTCTCTGCGGTCACCTCCTCTCTGTTGCTGGGGATCCTCTCTGCTGTCACCTCTTCTGTTGCTGGGGATCCTCTCTGCTGTCACCTCCTCTCTGTTGCTGGGGATCCTCTCTGCTGTCACCTCTTCTGTTGCTGGGGATCCTCTCTGCTGTCACCTCTTCTGTTGCTGGGGATCCTCTCTGCTGTCACATCATCTGTCACCTGTAGAAAGTGATATCCTTATTCACTTATATTATTTGTAGCAATTGAGGAATATATTTAAACGAACATTTTTTGTGCCCGGATTTCAGCTTTATTGGTTAGCGTGGAACTAAACCCATCGATTTAACATTTTCCCAAAACAGTTGCATGCTGTGAATGATGATAATCACAGTTGCTTGTGCTCTCATCTGAACTGTTGTGCCAACAAAGGGCTGGTGTTGTAACTGATCACATTTGCAGCACCATGGCAAGGGCAGATCAGACAGAGACCAAGATGGCGGCTCCTTGGCTGTAAAGGAGAAGGGGGAGGGGGGGGATTGCACTGCCACTGGAGATATGGGTCTGAAAACTTCACTGCACTGCCACTGGGGGGGGGACTGGAAGTTGCACTGCCACTTGGGCGGGGCTGGAAACCGCACTCCCACTTGGGCGGAGCTGGAAACTGCACTCTCACTTGGGCGGGGCTGGAAACCGCACTCCCACTTGGGCGGAGCTGGAAAACGCACTCCCACTTGGGCGGGGCTGGAAAACGCACTCCCACTTGGGCGGGGCTGGAAACAGCCATCACACCTGGGCGGGGCTGGAAACCGCACTCACACCTGGGCGGGGCTGGAAACCGCACTCACACCTGGGCGGGGCTGGAAACCGCAATCACACCTGGGCGGGGCTGGAAACCGCACTGCCACTTGGGCGGAGCTGGAAACCGCACTCCCACTTGGGCGGAGCTGGAAACCGCACTCCCACTTGGGCGGAGCTGGAAACCGCACTCCCACTTGGGCGGAGCTGGAAACCGCACTCCCACTTGGGCGGAGCTGGAAACCGCACTCCCACTTGGGCGGGACTGGAAACAGCACTCACACTTGGGCGGGACTGGAAACCGCACTGCCACTTGGGCGGCGCTGGAAACTGCACTCCCACTTGGGCGGAGCTGGAAACCGCACTGCCACTTGGGCGGGGCTGGAAAACGCACTCCCACTTGGGCGGGGCTGGAAACCGCACTCCCACTTGGGCGGGGCTGGAAACCGCACTGCCATCTAGATAAAGGAAGGCCCGTAGACGTGGTGTATGTGGATTTTGAAGCATTTGACACAGTTCCCCATAAACGTTTACTGTACAAAATAAGGTGCGTTGGCATGGACCATAGGGTGAGTACATGGATTGAAAACTGGCTACAAGGGCGAGTTCAGAGGGTGGTGATAAATGGGGAGTACTCGGAATGGTCAGGGGTGGGTAGTGGGGTTCCCCAGGGTTCTGTGCTGGGACCAATCCTATTTAATTTGTTTATAAACGATCTGGAGGATGGGATAAACAGTTCAATCTCTGTATTTGCAGACGATACTAAGCTAAGCAGGGCAATAACTTCTCCGCAGGATGTGGAAACCTTGCAAAAAGATCTGAACAAATTAATGGGGGAGGGGCGACTACATGGCAAATGAGGTTCAATGTAGAAAAATGTAAAATAATGCATTTGGGTGGTAAAAATCTGAATGCAATCTATAGACTGGGGGGAGAACCTCTGGGGGAATCTAGGATGGAAAAGGACCTGGGGGTCCTAGTGGATGATAGGCTCAGCAATGGCATGCAATGCCAAGCTGCTGCTAACAAAGCAAACAGAATATTGGCATTAAAAAGGGGATCAACTCCAGAGATAAAAACGATAATTCTCCCGCTCTACAAGACTCTGGTCCGGCCGCACCTGGAGTATGCTGTCCAGTTCTGGGCACCAGTCCTCAGGAAGGATGTACTGGAAATGGAGCGAGTACAAAGAAGGGCAACAAAGCTAATAAAGGGTCTGGAGGATCTTAGTTATGAGGAAAGGTTGTGAGCTCTGAACTTATTCTCTCTGGAGAAGAGACGCTTGAGAGGGGATATGATTTCAATATACAAATACCGTACTGGTGACCCCACAATATATAAATACCGGACTGGTGACCCCACAATATACAAATACCGGACTGGTGACCCCACAATATACAAATACCGGACTGGTGACCCCACAATATACAAATACCGGACTGCTGACCCCACAATATACAAATACCGGACTGCTGACCCCACAATATACAAATACCGGACTGCTGACCCCACAATATACAAATACCGGACTGGTGACCCCACAATATATAAATACCGGACTGGTGACCCCACAATATATAAATACCGGACTGGTGACCCCACAATATACAAATACCGGACTGGTGACCCCACAATATACAAATACCGGACTGGTGACCCCACAATATACAAATACCGGACTGCTGACCCCACAATATACAAATACCGGACTGGTGACCCCACAATAGGAAGGAAAGTTTTCCGCAGAAGAGAGTTTAACAAGACTCGTGGCCACTCATTAAAATTAGAAGTAAAGAGGTTTAACCTTAACCACTTCCGGACCGCCGCACGCCGAACACAGTATCCCCGTGTTCGGCTGGCAGCCTGCTTTGAGATAAAAGTGGTCTCTGCAGCGGATTCGCCGCAAGATCACTTTTATTGGCGGCGGGAGAGGGCACCCCACCCGCCGCGCTCCGGTGCCCTCCGCTGCTTACTGGAGCGGCGGAGGCGATCGGACGTTCTTCCTTCTTTGGCATGGAGACGAGTGAGAGGGAAGACCCATCTCCATATCACTGCAGGGTCGGAAGCGACGTCATAACGTCACTTCCACCCATAGCTCTTAAAGGGACAATTAAAAAAAAAAAAAAAAAAATTTTAAATAACAATTTTTTTTTAAATTGCATTTTAGTGTAAATATGAGATGCGACGTCTTTTTGACCCCCCAGATCTCAAATTAAAGGGGTGTTCCGGTCGAAATGATACTTTTTAAATAAAAATACCCCTATAATACACAAGCTTCATGTATTCTAGTAAAGTTAGTCTGTAAACTAAGGTCTGTTTTGTTATTTTATAAACTTCCAGCAGGCCGCAGCCATCTTAAGTGTGGGCATCTGAAGCCAGACTTGTATTTCTTCCTGGATCTCATCCTTGCAGATCTCGCACATGCTCAGTGCAGCACAAGCAGTGGAATAGGTTTCAGGTCAGGTTTCCATAGCAACGGCAGTGTCAGAGGAAGTTGCCACCCCTTCCCAGAAGGTATTGCAAACAGGAAATGATGCGATGGGCCGCGGCCAGGGAGGAGGAAGTGAAAAATGAATACAGCAGATATACAGGAGGTGCTGAGAAAAAAAAAAAATATATATATATATATATATCCAATTCGTTTACAGTGCACAGTTTAGTGAGGGATGCTGAAGAGTTGTAAAAGTGGGTGGAGCTCCACTTTAAAGAGGACCTGTCATGCTTTTTTTTTCCTATTACAAGGGATGTTTACATTTCTTGTAATAGGAATAAAAGTGACACAATTTAAAAAAAAAAAGTGTAAAAATAAAAAATAAAAGGTCCCGCCGAGCTTGCGTGCAGAAGCGAACGCCTACGTGAGCAGCGCCCGCATATGAAAACGGTGGTCAAACCACACATGTGAGGTATCGCCGCGATCGGTAGAGCGAGAGCAATAATTCCAGCCCTAGACCTCCTCTGTAACTCAAAACATGTAACCTGTAGAAATTTTTTTAAAACGTCGCCTATGGAGATTTTTAAAGGTAAAAGTTTGTCGCCATTCCACGAGCGGGGCGCAATTCTGAAGCGTGACATGTTGGGTATCAATTTACTCGGCGTAACATTATCTTTCACAATACTAAAAAAAAAAAAAAAAAAAAAAATGGGGCTAACTTTACTGTTGTCTTATTTTTTAATTCAAAAAAAGTGTATTTGTTTCCAAAAAAAGTGCGCTTGTAAGACGGCTGCGCAAATACGGTGTGACAGAAAGTATTGCAACGACCGCCATTTTATCCTCTAGGGTGTTAGGGAAAAAAAATGTATAATGTTTGGAGGTTCTAAGTAATTTTCTAGCAAAAAAAAAAAAAACTTAAGTCCTTAAGTGGTTAAACTACGTAGAGGGTTCTTTACTGTAAGAGCGGCAAGGATGTGGAATTCCCTTCCACAGGCGGTGGTCTCAGTGAGGAGCATCGATAGTTTTTCAAGAAACTTTTAGATAATCCCCTGAACGACCACAACATACAGGGATATACAATGTAATACTGACACATAATCACACACAATGGATGGACTTGTGTCTTTTTTCAGCCTCACCTACTATGTATAACTGGAGATATGGGGCTGGGAAGTGAACTGCCACACTATAGTGACATGGGGGGAGGGGAGATCACTATACACATCCCCAGTGTCTGTCCTTCGCTCTGCCTGTCTCCACACATCACATGACATCACACATCACATGACATCACATATCACATGACATCACACATCACATGACATCACATAACATCACATCTCACTCACACGATATCTGGAGGCTCCTCTAATGTGTCCAACTTCATCTCACTATCTCCATGTTGGTGAGAAAGTTACATTGTTGTCATGGAAACCAGTCCTGACTGTAAGGACCCTTAGTGGCTGTCCTTTAATGTGCCTGTTTACACAGAAACCATGGAAGGACCCCTAGGAGCTGCCTATCACTGTGCCTGTTTACAGAAACCCTGGAAAGACCCCTAGGAGCTGTCTATCACTGTGCCTGTGTACACATAAACCAATGGAAGGACCCCTAGGAGCCGCCTATCACTGTGCCTGTGTACACATAAACCATGGAAGGACCCCTAGGAGCTGTCTATCACTGTGCCTGTGTACACATAAACCATGGAAGGACCCCTAGGAGCTGTCTATCACTGTGCCTGTTTACACGGACACCCTGGAAGGACCCCTAGGAGCTGTCTATCACTGTGTCTGTGTACACATAAACCATGGAAGGACCCCTAGGAGCTGCCTATCACTGTGCCTGTGTACACATAAACCATGGAAGGACCCCTAGGAGCTGCCTATCACTGTGCCTGTTTACACGGACACCCTGGAAGGACCCCTAGGAGCTGTCTATCACTGTGCCTGTTTACACAAATACCCTGGAAGGACCAGTAGGAGCTGTCTTTGACTGTGCCTGTTTACACTGACACCCTGGAAGGACCCCTAGGAGCTGTCTATCACTGTGCCTGTTTAGATGGACACCCTGGAAGGACCCCTAGGAGCTGTCTATCACTGTGCCTGTTTACACTGACACCCTGGAAGGACCCCTAGGAGCTGTCTATCACTGTGCCTGTTTACACTGACACCCTGGAAGGACCCCTAGGAGCTGTCTATCACTGTGCCTGTTTAGATGGACACCCTGGAAGGACCCCTAGGAGCTGTCTATCACTGTGCCTGTTTAGATGGACACCCTGGAAGGACCCCTAGGAGCTGTCTATCACTGTGCCTGTTTACACTGACACCCTGGAAGGACCCCTAGGAGCTGTCTATCACTGTGCCTGTTTACACGGACACCCTGGAAGGACCCCTAGGAGCTGTCTATCACTGTGCCTGTTTAGATGGACACCCTGGAAGGACCCCTAGGAGCTGTCTATCACTGTGCCTGTTTAGATGGACACCCTGGAAGGACCCCTAGGAGCTGTCTATCACTGTGCCTGTTTAGATGGACACCCTGGAAGGACCCCTAGGAGCTGTCTATCACTGTGCCTGTTTATATGGACACCCAGGAAGGACCCCTAGGAGCTGTCTATCACTGTGCCTGTTTAGATGGACACCCTGGAAGGACCCCTAGGAGCTGTCTATCACTGTGCCTGTTTAGATGGACACCCTGGAAGGACCCCTAGGAGCTGTCTATCACTGTGCCTGTTTAGATGGACACCCTGGAAGGACCCCTAGGAGCTGTCTATCACTGTGCCTGTTCCCACACATCAGACTTCCTCCTCTCATTCAGCCATCTATTGTATCACACAGCTCAGTATACGATGTAAGGTGATCCGACTACAAAGGCGTGTCTACAGAGCCGCATGGATGACGTCTGCCCGTAGCTCCTCCCCCTTTTACCGGACTCTTCCATTCCTGACACACAGGGGTGTCCAACTTTACATTAGCGACGTTTTCCCTTCTTAGAGCGCCGTGTGCCTTTTTATTCCGCACAGCAGAGCTTTGTATGATGATAATAAAGGAGAAAACTCACATCTGACATGACCTTTACTTATAGAACTATGACAAATAAAGATAAAAGACAGGCCACTCCCCCCCCCCCTTCTTGTATAAGGAGTCCGGGAATGGTTGAGTCCGTCTCCATGGTGACCAGTTGTTGTGTCCAGGACAGCAGAGGAATTGCAGGTTAGTGATCAGATCTTCATGATTTATAATATAGAATAATAGAGGATGATAGAGATTGTACACTCTGTGATCTCCACCATCTCACATAGAGACACTAAAGGCAGAACTTTTCTTTCTGGATAGAATAATGGAGGGTTAGAGCCTGGTCTGTGTCCCCATTGGGGAGATTTACCTTCACTTCCTGTCCCACAGACACAACAGGAAGTGAGGAGAGAGCCCTCCAAAGCAGTTGTCCCCACAACGTAGAACTATAGGCAAAAGTTTATTTATTTTTTGGCATCTGTGTCCCCATTGGGGAGATTTTCCTTCACTTCCTGTCCCATAGACACAACAGGAAGTGAGGAGAGAGCCCTCCAAAGCAGTTGTCACCAGAAAGTAGAACAACAGGCAATAGTCTATTTTTTTGCCATCTGTGTCCCCATTGGGGAGATTTACCATCACTTCCTGTCCCATAGACACAACAGGAAGTAAGAGGAAAACTCTGCAAAGTGAAGGAATCCCAGAACCAGTGTCCCCATTGGAAGATTTCCCTTCGCCTTCTGTCCCAGGAAGTGAGGGGTAATCCATCCAAAGCAGTTGTCCCCACAACGTAGAACTATAGGCAAAAGTTTATTTTTTGGCATCTGTGTCCCCATTGGGGAGATTTTCCTTCACTTCCTGTCCCATAGACACAACAGGAAGTGAGGGGAGATCCATCCAAAGCAGTTATACAGGGAAACGTTTATTTTTTTGTCATCTGTGTCCCCATTGGGGAGATTATCCTTTCACTTCCTGTCCCACAGTCACAACAGGAAGTGAGGAGAAATTCCTCTAAAGCGGTTGTCACCAGAAAATAGAACTATAGGCAAAAGTTTAAATTTTTTTGGCATCTGTGTCCCCATTGGGGAGATTATCTCTTCACTTCCTGTCCCATAGACACAACAGGAAGGGTGATGAGATCCATCTAAAGTGGTTGTCACCAGAAAGTAGAACAATAGGCAAAAGTTTATTCTTTTTGGCATCTGTGTCCCCATTGGGGAGCTTTTCCTGTCACTTCCTGTCCCATAGCCAAAACAGGAAGTGAGGGGAAATCCATCCAAAGCAGTTATACAGGGAAACGTTTATTTTTTTTTGTCATCTGTGTCCCCATTGGGGAGATTTTCCATCACTTCCTGTCCCATATTCACAACAGTGAGTGAGAGGGAAAACGCTGCAAAGTGAAGGAATCCCAGAACCAGTGTCCCCATTGGAAGATTTCCCTTCACTTCCTGTCCCACAGTCACAACAGGAAGTGAGGGAAGATCCCTCCGAAGCCTTTGCCACCAGAAAGTAGAACTATAGGAAAAAGTAAAATTTTTTTTGCCATCTGTGTCCCCATTGGGGAGATTTTTCTGTCACTTCCTGTCCCACAGTCACAACAGGAAGTGAGGGGAAATCCCTCCAAAGCAGTTGTCACCAGAACATAGAACTATAGGCAAATGTTTATTTGTTACCATTGGTGTCCCCCCCATTGGGGAGATTTCCCTGTCACATCCTGTCCCATAGTCACAACAGGAAGTGAGAGGAAATCCCTCCAAAGCAGTTGTCACCAGAAAGTAGAACTATAGGCAAAAGTTCAAAAGTTTTTTGTTTTTTTTTTTGCCATCTGTGTCCCTATTGGGGAGATTTTTTTCCTTTCACTTCCTGTCCCATAGACACAACAGGAAGTGAGGGGTAATCCATCTGTGTCCCCATTGGGTGATTTCCCTGTCGCTTCCTGTCCCATAGTCACAACAGGAAGTGAGAGGAAAACTCTGCAAAGTGAAGGAATCCCAGAACCAGTGTCCCCATTGGAAGATTTCTCTTCACTTCCTGTCCCACAGTCACAACAGGAAGTGAGGTGAGATCCCTCCAAAGCGGTTGTCACCATTGTCACCAGAACATAGAACTATAGGCAAATGTTTATTTGTTGCCATTGGTGTCCCCCCCCCCCATTGGGGAGATTTCCCTGTCACATCCTGTCCCATAGTCACAACAGGAAGTGAGAGGAAATCTCTGCAAATTAATGGAATCCCTTGGGACCCTCCCCCCCCCCTCCCATGGTCACCAGAACTAGTGTCCTCATTGGAAGATTTCCCCTTCTATTCCTGTTACGGTGACAACCCAAAATTTGGGATTATATTTTACTTTCTGTGTCCCTCTTCAAGAGGTCTTCCAGTGGGGACACCATTTCTGGGGACACCTATCCCCCCCCCTCTCACTTTGGGAGATTTCATTTAATTTCCTGTTTTGTCTTAGGTAGAGGAAGTGAAGGGGAAATATCTCTAATGGGACTCAGAGATATATTTAAAACAAATAATAACCTGGCAGAGGTTTTAACTCTTAACTTTCTGGTGGCAACTGCTTTGGGGGGGGGGGGGGGGATTTTCCCTCACTTCCTGTTGTGACTTTGGGACAGGAAGTGAAGGGAAATCTCCCCCAAGGCCAAAAGAGGAAGTGAGAGAAAATCAGAGGGAATACCAGAACTAGTGTCCCCATTGGAAGATTTCCCCCTCTATTCTTGTTCTGGTGACAACCCGAAAATCCCTTCATTCCTCGTGTTTCGCATTCTGGGGAGATTTCCCAATACTTCCTGTCCCAAAGGCCAAAACAGGAAGTGTAAGGAAAAGTGAGGTTGTCACCAGAACCAGTGTCCCCCATTGGAAGATCCCTCCTCTGTTCCTGTTCTGGTGACATATGGTGACCCTCCCCCTCACTTTGGTAGATTCCATCCCACTTCCTGTTGTGTCTCAGGAAACAGAAAATATATATACGTCATGTGACCTGTTGATTGGACGTTTCTATGAATATCCCCCTCAGGGCTCCGCCTCTCTTCCTGCAGCCATGTATAAGCTGGACCTCCCCGCAGATCCCAAAGAAACAGCAGCCATAGAAAGGAGACGAAATATGGAACAGCAAAGGCAAAGCCGGATCTTCAACGCAAAAGTCCGGACGATTGGGGTAGGTTGGCTCCTCCTCCTCCTGAATTATGGCCCCTCCCCCCCCTACCATCTGATCCTTTTTCTACCCGCTGTGCCCTGTGTAGGTGGACGTTCCCACGCTGGAGAGACAGATGGAAGAACGGAAGGCGATGGAGGGACTGGAGAGAGCCCGGGACCAAGCTTTCGGTGAGCCTTCCATGTTCATACGCTCAGCGGGCCAATCAGCAGCTTTCCTCTAACACTGAGGGGGGGGTTTGTTTATAAACATTCGTCGGGACGAACGTCAGAAACATTCGGGCAAGCTGGTTTAAACGTCCCCGTAATTTTTCCAATAGATGAATTCCTATGTAGTCAGCTCCATCTAGTGGCCAAATGCAGTATGTTCAGTATTTCCGAACGCTATGCCGAGTTTTGGCCACTAGATGGAGCTGACAATGTAGGAATTACTCTATTAAAAAAATTACGGGGGGAAAACTTCATCCAGCTGGCAGGAAATGTTTGCGACGCTCGACCAACGAATGTTTTTTATAAATCGGCCTCTTGTAGGAGTCGCTCTGCCGCCGCTCTTCTGCCCGCACCCAGAATGTAGCATTGTGCGGCTTTCAAGGCTGCGGCCATATTGGAGGAGGTTGGCAAGTTATCACAGGAACAGCTCTTACCTGTTCTGAAAAGCAATCCGCTGTGAATCACTTTTCAGAGAATGTTGGTCAGGTTGACGTCGCCCTCCCTTTGGCTCCATTCACACCAGGCTGTTTTTTTCCGAAATCGCGGGGCGGAATCAGAAATTCAGAATCGCTGCAAAAAACGTGCGACGCGTTTTGCGATGTCATATTTCTTCGATAGCATCGTAAAACGCGTATTTTTGCTGCGATTCTGAATCGCGGGGGGGACGTGTGTCGCCCCCCCCCCCAAAAGAAGTTCTGGAACTTTTGCGTGACTTGCGTCCTACTATTTTGTTTGCGCAATTTTTTGCGCCAACTTTGTCGCGAGGCAATCGCAGCAAAATCGGATGCCATTGAGAAACAGTGGCGTCGGAAAACGCGTCACGCATTTTTGCTGCAATTCTGAATCGTGGGGGGACGTGTGTCGCCCAAAAGAAGTTTCCAGAACTTTTGTGGGACGTGCGTCCCACAATAGTGTTTGTGCCATTTTTGCGCCAATTTGATGTGTCAAAAATTGCGGCAAAAAAAAAAAAGTCGCACCGTGACAAGGAGTTTCCAGAACTTTTGTGGGACATGCGTCCCACGATTTTGTTTGCGCCAATTTGACGTGCGAGAGTCGCGGCAAAAAAATAATCGCGTCGCAAAACGCGTCACACAGTTTTGCCGTTTTATTCTGAATCGCTAGTGTTTGCGATGCCATATTTCTTGATGGCACCCCAAAACGCAGTGCGATTTATTTATTTATTTATTTATTTATTTTGCCAAGACAGCTTGTGGCGGAATCGCGCAAAACAAAATAGCAAGACACGCGTTCCCCCCCCCCCCCAAAGACATTCCAGAACTTTTGCGTGGCATGCGTCCTACGATTTTGTTTGCACAATTTTTGCGGCCATTTGTCCTGCGAAAATTGCGGCAAAAATCGCACCGTGTTTGGGGGTGCCATTGAGAAATAATGTAAGGGGGTGTTAGTAACGGCCCCCCCAAACACAGAGCCCTCTCCCAGCACCTGATTGCTTGCAGTGCATTTCTAGTATTGGTGCATCCACAACTTTAGTGCGATGTCAGCCCATCCCCCACTGAAACGCATGTGAATTACACAAGAATGAGGTGCACTTCATAGTGTGAACCTGGGAGCAAAGAAATGCCAATAAATGTGAGCCATACAGGGTCCCCATCAGATTCCCCCCTTACATCAGAGTCCCCATCAGAGTTCCCCCTTACATCAGGGTCCCCATCAGAGTTCCCCCTTACATCAGTGTCCCCCTTACATCAGTGTCCCCATCAGAGTTCCCCCTTACATCAGAGTCCCCATCAGAGTTCCCCCTTACATCAGGGTCCCCATCAGAGTTCCCCCTTACATCAGGGTCCCCATCAGAGTTCCCCCTTACATCCGTGTCCCCATCAGAGTTCCCCCTTACATCCGTGTCCCCATCAGAGTTCCCCCCTTACATCCGTGTCCCCATCAGAGTTCCCCCTTACATCCGTGTCCCCATCAGAGTTCCCCCTTACATCCGTGTCCCCATCAGAGTCCCCCCTTACATCGGTGTCCCCATCAGAGTTCCCCCTTACATCAGTGTCCCCATCAGAGTTCCCCCTTACATCAGTGTCCCCATCAGAGTTCCCCCTTACATCAGTGTCCCCATCAGAGCTCCCCCTTACATCAGTGTCCCCATCAGAGTTCCCCCTTACATCAGTGTCCCCATCAGAGTTCCCCCTTACATCAGTGTCCCCATCAGAGTTCCCCCTTACATCAGTGTCCCCATCAGAGCTCCCCCTTACATCAGTGTCCCCATCAGAGTTCCCCCTTACATCAGTGTCCCCATCAGAGCTCCCCCTTACATCAGTGTCCCCATCAGAGTTCCCCCTTACATCCGTGTCCCCATCAGAGTTCCCCCTTACATCAGTGTCCCCATCAGAGTTCCCCCTTACATCGGTGTCCCCATCAGAGTTCCCCCTTACATCAGTGTCCCCATCAGAGTTCCCCCCTTACATCCGTGTCCCCATCAGAGTTCCCCCTTACATCAGTGTCCCCATCAGAGTTCCCCCCTTACATCCGTGTCCCCATCAGAGTTCCCCCCTTACATCAGTGTCCCCATCAGAGTTCCCCCTTACATCAGTGTCCCCATCAGAGTTCCCCCTTACATCAGTGTCCCCATCAGAGTTCCCCCTTACATCCGTGTCCCCATCAGAGTTCCCCCTTACATCCGTGTCCCCATCAGAGCCCCCCCTACATCAGTGTCCCCATCAGAGTTCCCCCTTACATCCGTGTCCCCATCAGAGCCCCCCCTACATCAGTGTCCCCATCAGAGTTCCCCCTTACATCAGTGTCCCCATCAGAGTTCCCCCTTACATCCGTGTCCCCATCAGAGTTCCCCCTTACTAGGAGGAGGGAAAATATGTGGGGGGACATGTGCTAGGATAGGGGATTGGGGGAGGGGAATTTGTGTTGGAAGAGGGGATTTGTGCTTGGAGGGGGAATTTGAGGGGTTTTTCTATGAAAGTAATATGGTAGTGGGAAAATATATATTTTCTTTGGGGGGGGGGGGTTATATGTGTAGGAGGGGAAATTGGGGAGTGGGGGGGTATGTGTTAGGATGGTGGATTGGGAGAGGGGATTTTGTGTTGGAAGGGGGTCTTTGGAATGGGGGGGGGGGGGGGGATTTGTGTTAGAGGGGGAATTTGAGGGGTATGGCTATGAAAGTAATATGGTAGTGGGAAAATATATATTTTCTTTGGGGGGTGTACGTGCTAGGATGGTGCATTGGGAGAGGGGAATTTGTGTTGGAGGGGACATTTTTTTTTTTTGTACACAGAGAGAGGATTTGAGCTCCCCCAGGTGGTGGGGGGGGGGGAGATTTGTGCTTGGAAGGGGGATTTGGAATGGGGGGGTGATTTGTGCTTGGAGGGGACATTTTTTTTTGTACACAGAGGATTTGAGCTCCCCCAGGTGGGGGGGGGGGGAGATTTGTGCTGGGAGGGGGGATTTGGAATGGGGGGGTGATTTGTGCTTGGAGGGGACATTTTTTTTTGTACACAGAGGATTTGAGCTCCCCCAGGTGGGGGGGGGAGATTTGTGCTGGAGGGGGGATTTGGAATGGGGGGGTGATTTGTGCTTGGAGGGGACATTTTTTTTTTTGTACACAGAGAGAGGATTTGAGCTCCCCCAGGTGGTGGGGGGGGGGGAGATTTGTGCTTGGAAGGGGGATTTGGAATGGGGGGGGTGATTTGTGCTTGGAGGGGACATTTTTTTTTTGTACACAGAGGATTTGAGCTCCCCCAGGTGGGGGGGGGAGATTTGTGCTGGAGGGGGGATTTGGAATGGGGGGGTGATTTGTGCTTGGAGGGGACATTTTTTTTTTTGTACACAGAGAGAGGATTTGAGCTCCCCCAGGTGGGGGGGGGGGGATTTGTGCTGGGAGGGGGGATTTCAGCAGGGGACAGATTTCTACTGGGAGGAGGGGGAATTGTTAGGGGATGAGCATGCAGATTAGCGCTCAATTTTTTTTTTTTTGGGGGGGGGGGGGGATTTGGCACGTTGGCTCCGGTCCCTAAATGACCTTGTCCCGGCACTGCCCCCGATCTTTTGGATCTGACATTTGTATTAATGGATGTATGAACCTTGTATTGCAGACGCGGACAGACAGCGGTGCGATAAGATCGCCATGATGCTGGAACAAAGGGAGAGTCAGATCGCCCGGGATCTGGATAAAGCCGTGCTGCAATTCAGAGAGCAGCACCAGCAGCCCGAGACCAGGAGGGAATATGACCTGTACGACCCGGACGCCCTGAAGAAGGAGCGGCCCGCCCGAGTCGGCGACCACGATCCCCGCTGTGGGCCCGCCAGCCTACAGAAGCTTGCTGGAGAAGACCTGAGTGAGAAGGAGAGAAAGAAGCTGCAGACGGAGCTTTCTAGGAAGTGGTTGTCAGAGCAGAAAGAAGAGAGGAAGAGGAGCGAGGCGCAGAAAAAATACGCCGGTCAGTTGGAATGAGGCGTGGAAACATTTAGTCCCCGGTTCACACCGATGCGATGCAGGATTCGCTGCGTTTCCACCGCATTGCACTGCAAGGCAATCACACGGCGTCCATGCGATCTGCTACGGGTGTCAATGTTAGATTGACGACGCCCCCTGAAAAACAGATCGCAAAACGCAGTGCCAGAATCGCGTAGGTGTGATGCAATTTAGGCTGGGTCCACACTGATGAGGGAACCACCACGATTCTTGTGCTGGTTCCCGCATCGCATCGGACTCGCAGGCAGTTCACACTCACTGCGGGTGTCAATGTAAATGTTAATGACATCCCCCTCCAAATCGGAAGGGAATCGAATCGCATGAGTCTGAACACCCATACAAACTGTATGGCTGAATTTGCATTGCACAGACATCACATGCGATGTGCACAGCAATCTAATGTGAACCATTTGAACCCAGCCTCAGGTGCAGGAAAAAAAAAAAGTGTCCTGCACCATTATGGTGCGGACGCGATGCGATGCAGTTTGAGCAATACAAAATGTATGGATCAAATTGCACCGCACAGACACCGCATGTGATGTGCATAGGAATGCGGTGCGATTCCTGTGCGAATGACATGCAGCATCCCGCACCGCACAAGTGTGAACCCAGGCTTAAAGCCTAACTACACATTTTAATGTCCCTTTAAATAATTTGAGCAATGCCCAAACCCAGGTGCGCTTGCTGGGGGCGCTGTATTCCCCCTAACAGCCATTCACAGGGAGCTTTGTATTCTATGAATGAATACAAAGTCTCCTCTGATTGGCTGAGGTGAAGAACAGGATATCATTCGCTCACCTTTCCACCTCAGCCATATACAGTATACAGCTCTGTGTTCCGGCTGTAGGAGAAGAACTTTCTGTCCCCCTCCCTGAACAAAATATTGTCGGGCTGAGTGCTGCTCAGCCATTCACAGACAGCTTTGTATTCTATGAATGAATACAAAGCCTCCTCTGACTGGCTGAGGAGGAGAATGTGATATAATTTGCTCACCTTTTCCAACTCAGCCATATACAGTATACAGCTCTGTGTTCCAACAGTAGGAGGAGAACTTTCTGTTCCACCTCCCGGAGCAAAATAGAATTGGGCTGAGTGCTGCTCAGCCATTGACAGACAGCTTTGTATTCTATGAATGAATACAAAGCCTCCTCTGACTGGCTGAGGAGGAGAACGTGATATCATTTGCTCCCCTTTCCACCTCAGCCATATACTGTATACAGCTCTGTGTTCCAACAGTAGGAGGAGAACTTTCTGTCCCCCTCCCAGAGCAAAATAGAATTGGGTTGAGTGCTGATCAGCCATTCACAGACAGCTTTGTATTCTATGAATGAATACAAAGCCTCCTCTGACTGGCTGAGGAGGAGAATGTGATATAATTTGCTCACCTTTTCCAACTCAGCCATATACAGTATACAGCTCTGTGTTCCAACAGTAGGAGGAGAACTTTCTGTTCCACCTCCCGGAGCAAAATAGAATTGGGCTGAGTGCTGCTCAGCCATTGACAGACAGCTTTGTATTCTATGAATGAATACAAAGCCTCCTCTGACTGGCTGAGGAGGAGAACGTGATATCATTTGCTCCCCTTTCCACCTCAGCCATATACTGTATACAGCTCTGTGTTCCAACAGTAGGAGGAGAACTTTCTGTCCCCCTCCCAGAGCAAAATAGAATTGGGTTGAGTGCTGATCAGCCATTCACAGACAGCTTTGTATTCTATGAATGAATACAAAGCCTCCTCTGACTGGCTGAGGAGGAGAATGTGATATAATTTGCTCACCTTTTCCAACTCAGCCATATACAGTATACAGCTCTGTGTTCCAACAGTAGGAGGAGAACTTTCTGTTCCACCTCCCGGAGCAAAATAGAATTGGGCTGAGTGCTGCTCAGCCATTTACAGACAGCTTTGTATTCTATGAATGAATACAAAGCCTCCTTTGACTGGCTGAGGAGGAGAATGTGATATCATTTACTCCCCTTTCCACCAATCGGAGGAAGTTTTGTATTCATTCATAGATTACAAAGCTTACCGTGAACTGCTAAGCAGCATTTAGCTTGACTCTATTTTGTTCCGGGAGGGAAAGTTCTCATCCCAATGCCGAAACACAGCGCTGTACACTGTATAGCTAAGGCTACATACAGGTAAAGCAGAGCGCACAACAAGTTCACCTATCAGTGCAGCAAATAGTTTATGTGGACCTCCTTGGCCTTAGTTTGGGCCTCCTTGGCCTTCATTTTGGGCTTCCTTGGCCTTTGTTTGGGCTTCCTTGGCCTTTGTTTGGGCTTCCTTGGCCTTAGTTTGGGCCTCCTTGGCCTTCATTTTGGGCTTCCTTGGCCTTTGTTTGGGCTTCCTTGGCCTTAGTTTGGGCCTCCTTGGCCTTTGTTTTGGGCTTCCTTGGCCTTTGTTTTGGGCTTCCTTGGCCTTTGTTTGGGTCTCCTTGGCCTTTGTTTGGGCCTCCTTGGCCTTAGTTTGGGCCTCCTTGGCCTTAGTTTGGGCCTCCTTGGCTTTAGTTTGGGTCTCCTTGGCCTTAGTTTGGGCCTCCTTGGCCTTTGGGCTTCCTTGGTCTTTGTTTGGGTCTCCTTGGCCTTAGTTTGGGCAAACAAGTGGCAACCACCCCAACCTATAACTGGCCTTTGCAGCAAGGTGCACATAGAAGAGCAACACATGTAACAAACAAAAAGTTTTACCAGCACATTTACCAGCCAGCCTGCAAAACAACCGAATTAGTCCTGCCTAACAGTCGTTAAAACAGATGGTTTTGTTTGCTTATGAATGATCTTGGACTATGTGCACTTCCCAGATGAATTATATGATAAGAAGAGGGTGGAGCTGGATGAGAGAGCGCTGCATCTGACCAAGATGGAGGAGGAATGCCGAAAGGCTGTGAATATGGCCGTCACTAACATCAACCAAGCGCTGGTAAGTCGCACAGACCGCAGAATCCTGATCAGGGTTTTTTTTTTTTTAAATAACAAACATGCTATAGCTGAATGGTTTGCACAGAGTGGCCCTGAACCTCCTCTTCCAGGGTCCCTCACTGGCACTCTAAGCTCCTCTTCTCAGTGCACCACCATATGAAGCTGCTTCCTATGGGGTGCACCTGCAGGCTTGCTCCCATGCCAGGCTGTGCGTGTCTATAGACACAGAAAGTGCGGTTCAGCCCCCACCCCTCGCTTCCTCCTCACAGGATTTGTTTGACAGAAGCAAAAGTAGATGGCTTCCGCTGCTGCCTCTGTCCTGTGAGGGGAAAGAGAGACCAGCGCCGCTGGAGACAGGGCACAGTGCTGGGGACAGGCACAAGGCTGGGGATGGGCACAAGGCTGGAGATGGGCACAAGGCTGGAGATGGGCACAGGGCTGGGGACGGGCACAGTGCTGGGGATGAGCACAGTGCTGGGGACGGGCACAGGGCTGAGGACGGGCACAGGGCTGGGGATGGGCACAGCGCTGGGGATGGGCACAGCGCTGGGGACGGGCACATCGCTGGGGATGGGCACAGCGCTGGAGATGGGCACAGGGCTGAAGACGGGCACAGCGCTGGGGACGGGC
The DNA here is from genome assembly GCF_042186555.1 of Aquarana catesbeiana. Taxonomy (NCBI): domain Eukaryota; kingdom Metazoa; phylum Chordata; class Amphibia; order Anura; family Ranidae; genus Aquarana; species Aquarana catesbeiana. Next base: position 316,466,526 of record NC_133332.1, on the reverse strand, counting down.
ACAGGGCTGGCGATGGGCACAGGGCTGGCGATGGGCACAGGGCTGGAGACGGGCACAGCGCTGGAGACGGGCACAGCGCAGGATCGAGTGAGGACTCAGGTAAGTATAAAGGGGTGAGGGGGTGATACTTCCACTGGAACATTTTTTTACTTTAATTCAGGGATTGCATTGAAGTGATATTAAAGCCCTTTCTATTTTTTCTTTTTAAATAACAAACACATCATACTTACCTGCTCTGTGTAATGGTTTTGCACAGAGCAGCCCCGATCCTCCTCTTCTGGGGTCCCTCGCTGGCGCTCTTGGCCTCTCCCTCCTGTCCCCAGAGCAAGCAGCTTGCAATAGGGGCACCCAAGAAGGCTCGTTCACGACCCGCAGCTCTGCATGTCCATTCACACATAGAGCCGTGGCTTGGCCCTGCCCCCTCTTTCTCCTCATTGGCTGCGATTGACAGCAGCGGGAGCCAATGACTCCTGCTGCTGTTTCAGCCAATGAGGAGGGAGAATGCTTGGAGAGCTGATAAGGCTGTATTGATGTGCCCTGATAAAGCTGCACTGATGAGGCTGCACTGATGAGGTGGCACCGATGGGCACTGACAGGTAGCACCGATGGGCACTAAAAGGCTGCACTGATAAGATGACACTGATAGGAGGTAATGACAGGCAGCACTGATGGGCAATGACAGGCAGATCAGGGCTGGTGGGTGGGGCCAGCAGGTTGCCCCCACCCACCAGCCCTGATCTGCCCGTCATTGCCCATCAGTGCTGCCTGTCATTGCCCCCTATCAGTGCTGTCTTATCAGTGCAGCCTTTTAGTGCCTCAGTACTCACGGTCCTGATACAGGTAGTGGGGGGAGTTATGCAAATATCAAACCACCTTGATGGGTGGATATCAGTCTGGAGAAGTGGGTGTTCCTAGGCAGACTAAATTTGCATACAGAGCACCCTAGGTCAGGGGGAAGCAACCAGCAGCCCTCCAGCTGCTGTGGAACTACGTTTCCCATGAGGCATTGCAAGGCTGGCAATTCCAGAGGCATGATGGGGCTTGTAGTTCTGCAACAGCTGGAGGGGCCCCAGGTTGCCTCCCTCTGCTCTAGGTAATGCTGAGCCTCCATGAACAAACTGAAATCCAATGAATGAAAGGGGGTTAGCCAGGGAATGGTCAGGCTGGGGAGGAAAGGGCTGGATGAAGTCAAATCAATGTGTATATGGGCACCAGGCAGGTCTCTACATTATAATGCAGAATTTCATACAACACAACATTCATCAATTGCATGGATTGGATAATACAGTTTTAGCAATTTAGCATGGCGGGAGACGGGTTCCTTTATTACCGACCTCTGTCTGTATCGCCTACCTAGGCCATGGAGTCGTCGGAGCGCAGGAAGCTGGAGAAGCAACAGGAAGAAGAAAATAATTTTGCGGAGATCTACAACCACCTGACCGGCGACATACTGACGGAGAACCCAGCCATGGCCGCTAGCAGCTACGGGCCGCACCGCGTTGTACCGGATCGCTGGAAAGGCATGAGCCCCGAGCAACTCAAATCCATCCTGGAAATCCAGGAGCAGCAACAGCAGGAGAAACAGGTGGAGTGACCAATCACTGTCATGTTTACTGCTAAACAAAAAACCAATCACATCGCGGCTTTTGCTAAAATTGTTTCGCCGATTTGGGCTCGGTTCACACGGCCACAACTTGGTATGCGACTTGGAAGGTTCAAAGTCCCATGACAAGTCGCACCCCATTAACATATAAAGTACATCCAGAAAGTATTCACAGCGCTTCACTTTATCCACATTTTGTTATGTTACAGCTTTATTCCAAAATGGATTCAATTATTTTCCTCAAAATTCTACAAACAATCCCCCATAATGACAACGTGAGAGAAGTTTGTTTGAAATCTTTCCAAATTTACTAAAAATTAAAAATTAAAAAACTCCCATGTACATAAGTATCGCAGGCTCCTCCCATCTACATAAGTATCGCAGGCTCCTCCCATGTACATAAGTATCACAGGCTCCTCCCATGTACATAAGTATCACAGGCTCCTCCCATGAACATAAGTATCACAGGCTCCTCCCATGAACATAAGTATCACAGGCTCCTCCCATGTACATAAGTATCACAGGCTCCTCCCATGTACATAACTATCACAGGCTCCTCCCATGTACATAAGTATCACAGGCTCCTCCCATGTACATAACTATCACAGGCTCCTCCCATGTACATAAGTATCACAGGCTCCTCCCATGAACATAAGTATCACAGGCTCCTCCCATGAACATAAGTATCACAGGCTCCTCCCATGTACATAAGTATCACAGGCTCCTCCCATGTACATAAGTATCACAGGCTCCTCCCATGTACATAAGTATCACAGGCTCCTCCCATGTACATAACTATCACAGGCTCCTCCCATGTACATAACTATCACAGGCTCCTCTCATGTACATAAGTATCACAGGCTCCTCCCATGTACATAAGTATCACAGGCTCCTCCCATGTACATAAGTATCGCAGGCTCCTCCCATGTACATAAGTATCATAGGCTCCTCCCATGAACATAAGTATCACAGGCTCCTCCCATGAACATAAGTATCACAGGCTCCTCCCATGAACATAAGTATCACAGGCTCCTCCCCTGTACATAAGTATCACAGGCTCCTCCCATGAACATAAGTATCACAGGCTCCTCCCATGTACATAAGTATCACAGACTCCTCCCATGTACATAAGTATCACAGACTCCTATTGCCATTTTAATAGGGTCTCTACCTAAAGAAAAAAAAAAAAAATATATATATATATCACACATACAGTATCTCACAAAAGTAAGTACACCCCTCAGTCACATTTTTATAAATCTTTTCTTCTATCTTTTCATGTGACAACACTGAAGAAATGACACTTGTCTACAATGTAAAGTAGTGAGTGTACAGCTTGTATAACAGTGTAAATTTGCTGTCCCCTCAAAATAACTCAACACACAGCCATTAATGTCTAAACCGCTGGCAACAAAAGTCAGTACACCCCTAAGGGAAAATGTCCAAATTGGGCCCAAAGTGTCAATATTTTGTGTGGTCACCATTATTTTCCAGCACTGCCTTAACCCTCTTGGACATGGAGGTCACCAGAGCTTCACAGGTTGTCACTGGAGTCCTCTTCCCCTCCTCCATGATGACATCACAGAGCTGGTGGATGTTAGAGACCTTGCGCTCCTCCACCTTCTGTTTGAGGATGTCCCACAGATGATCAATAGGGTTTAGGTCTGGAGACATGCTTGGCCAGTCCATCACCTTTACTCTCAGCTTCTTTAGCAAGGCAGTGGTTGTCTTGGAGGTGCGTTTGGGGTGGTTATCATGTTGGAATACTGCCCTGCGGCCCAGTCTCTGAAGGGAGGGGATCATGCTCTGCTTCAGTAGGTCACAGTACATGTTGGCATTCATGGTTCCCTCAATGATCTGTAGCCCCCCAGTGCCGGCAGCACTCATGCAGCCCCAGACCATGACACCCCCACCACCATGCTTGACTGTAGACAAGACACACTTGTCTTTGTCCTCCTCACCTGGTTGCCCCCACACACGCTTGTCACCATCTGAACCAAATCAGTTTATGTCTCAGTGCAAGGAACATGTTGACAAGAGGAGAGAGCAGAGTGACAGAGATGAAGTTATCAGTGTGCTGCTTCTCCTTCCACAAAGCACCCCAAGTTTCCAGTAATAATACACACGACCTTTGCATGTGGACTATATTGGATCATCCTGGAGTTCAGCTTTATAGGATAACAGATACAATTTTCTCATTCTGTTCTCAGAGGCTGAAGGAGGAAGAGAAGCGGGAAGAAGCGGAGTGGGACAGGCAGAGGATGCTGGCGGCTCGTGCTGCAATGACATTGGAGCAGCAGGAAGAGGAGCTGAACCGAGAGATCAGGAAGAGAATGGATCAGTACAACCAGCAGCTGAGCAGAGAGCAGAGGGCACAGTAAGTGGCTGTCACCGAGTCGGGTCTGGGTCAGCATACAGGGGGCTCCACACTAAGCAGGAGGAAGGTTAATGAGGATTTTAGGCTTGAATGTCCACACAATTGCAGCAGGGTAGAGGTGCTCAATAACAATCAATGAGGAATCAATGATACAAATGAAACTTGCAAAACATATTGGGGGAGGGGCGTGGCTGAGGCCACATTCATCTACATAATAATGCACTGGGTTCACCCCGCTCACCAAGGTCACAGACACAGGGCGAAACATGTCGGGGGAGGCGTGGCTGAGGCCACATTCATCTACATACTAATGCACTGGGTTGGTGAGCGTCGCCTTTCTGTCTCTTTGATAATGCGCTGAATGGTACACTGACGCCAACTCCCTTCACTGCAACCGGCGGAGAAATCTCTGTCTCGGCTTAGAGCGGAATCCATCATCCCAAATGAAACTTGCAGTACCGCTCTAAGTTGAGACAGAGATTTCTCCGCCGGTTGCAGTGAAGGGAATTGGCATCAGTGCACCATCCAGAGCCTTATCAAAGAGAAGGAAAGGCACCGCTCACCAACCCAGTGCATTAGTATGTAGATGAATATGGCCTCAGCCAGTGCAGCTCCAGCCAGCCCGCCCCCCCCCCCCCACCATCATGACATGTTTCACCCCGCTCACCAGGGCTTGGTCACAGACACAGGGCGAAACATGTCAGGGAGGTGGGGCTCCCGCTGCTGTCAATCACAGTAAGTGAGCTAATAAGTAGAAAGTAGGGGCGGGTCCAAGCCCTGTCTCTGTGAATGAACAAGCAGAGCAGCGGCTCGGGAGCAAGCCAATAAGGAAAAAGTAGGGGGGGGGTCCAAGCCCCATCTCTGTGAATGAACACGCAGAGCAGCGGCTCGGGAGCGAGCTGCTTGCTCTGGGGGCACCCGGCAGGAAGGAGGAGCCAGGAGCGCCAGCGGGGGGACCAGAGAAGAGGAGGATCGGGGCTACTCTGTACAAAACTAATACAGAGCAGGTAAGTATAAAAAAAAACTGCCTTTAATATCAGGTTAATCTTCCTGCTCTCAGGTAAGTGTCTGTATAGGAGGTGTGGGAAGACAGCTATCCTGAGAGTCTGCAGGAGCCGGACATTGCACCCGCCATCATTACACCCGGGTGCAATGCTCTGCGGGATCCTTAGAAAATAAATAATAAATGCACTTTTTTTTAATCTACAAAAGAAATGTGCATTTTATTTTATTTTTTAATTCAAAAGGTAAAAACTTATCCTTTAGGTATTTACTGTATCGGGGGTGGGGTGTCACAGACAGACATGTATCGGGGGTGGGGTGTCACAGACAGACATGTATCGGGGGTGGGGTGTCGTAGACATGTAACGGGGGTGGGGTGTCATAGACAGACATGTATCGGGGTTGGAGTGTCATAGACGGACATGTATCGGAGGTGGGGTGTCATAGACGGACATGTATCGGAGGTGGGGTGTCATAGACGGACATGTATCGGGGTTGGAGTGTCATAGACGGACATGTATCGGGGTTGGAGTGTCATAGACGGACATGTATCGGGGTTGGAGTGTCATAGACGGACATGTATCGGAGGTGGGGTGTCATAGACAGACATGTATCGGAGGTGGGGTGTCACAGACGTGTATCGGAGGTGGGGTGCCACAGACAGACATGTATCGGAGGTGGGGAGTCGTAGACAGACATGTATCGGGGGTGGGGTGTCGTAGACAGACATGTATCGGGGGTGGGGTGTCGTAGACAGACATGTATCGGGGGTGGGGTGTCGTAGACAGACATGTATCGGGGGTGGGGTGTCGTAAACAGACATGTATCGGGGGTGGTGTGTCATAGACAGACATGTATCGGAGGTGGGGTGTCATAGACAGACATGTATCGGAGGTGGGGTGTCATAGACAGACATGTATCGGAGGTGGGGTGTCATAGACAGACATGTATCGGAGGTGGGGTGTCATAGACAGACATGTATCGGGGGTGGGGTGTCGTAGACAGACATGTATCGGAGGTGGGGTGTCGTAGACAGACATGTATCGGGGGTGGGGTGTCGTAGACAGACATGTATCGGAGGTGGGGTGTCGTAGACAGTCATGTAACGGGGGTGGGGTGTCGTAGACAGACATGTATCGGGGGTGGGGTGTCGTAGACAGACATGTATCGGAGGTGGGGTGTCGTAGACAGACATGTATCGGGGGTGGGGTGTCGTAGACAGACATGTATCGGAGGTGGGTGTCGTAGACAGTCATGTAACGGGGGTGGGGTGTCACAGACGTGTATCGGAGGTGGGGTGCCACAGACGTGTATCGGGGGTGGGGTGTCGTAGACAGATATGTATCGGGGGTGGGGTGTCACAGACGTGTATCGGAGGTGGGATGTCATAGACAGGCATGTATCGGAGGTGGGTGTCGTAGACATTCATGTATCGGGGTGGGGTGTCGTAGACAGACATGTATCGGGGGTGGGGTGTCGTAGACAGACGTGTATCGGAGGTGGGATGTCATAGACAGACATGTATCGGAGGTGGGGTGTCACAGACGTGTATCGGAGGTGGGGTGGCACAGACAGACATGTATCGGGGGTGGGGTGTCACAGACGTGTATCGGAGGTGGGATGTCATAGACAGGCATGTATCGGAGGTGGGGTGTCGTAGACATTCATGTATCGGGGTGGGGTGTCGTAGACAGACATGTATCGGAGGTGGGGTGTCACAGATGTGTATCGGAGGTGGGGTGGCACAGACAGACATGTATCGGGGGTGGGGTGTCACAGACGTGTATCGGGGGTGGGGTGTCATAGACAGACATGTATTGGAGGTGGGGTGTCACAGACGTGTATCGGAGGTGGGGTGCCACAGACAGACATGTATCGGGGGGTGGGGTGTCACAGACGTGTATCGGGGGTGGGGTGTCGTAGACAGATATGTATCGGGGGTGGGGTGTCACAGACGTGTATCGGGGGTGGGGTGTCGTAGACAGACATGTATCGGGGGTGGGGTGTCACAGACGTGTATCGAGGGTGGGGTGTCGTAGACAGACATGTATCGGAGGTGGGATGTCATAGACAGACATGTATCGGAGGTGGGGTGTCACAGACGTGTATCGGGGGTGGGGTGTCGTAGACAGACGTGTATTCAGGAGATCACACTAAGAAATGATAAATGTATTTATTCGGCATATTTAGTGATGTCTTTGCTCTTTGTTATAAAAACAATAGACGGGGATCTTCTCTCAATATCATTATTTGTATCTTTTCCAGCCTGGAGTACCTGGAGAAAGTGATTTACACCAACAACCCCACCGCACATTATCACCGCCAGTTCAACACCACCAGCCGCTGAATAGGACCTCCTCCCCCTCCCCCGACGGGACGGCACCACTCCTGTGAAGGAATATAATAAGAGATTATATTAAAGATGTTATATCATCAGAAACATCCAATTCCTTTTATTTATTCTGTGATTTAGTGAGATCTAAGAACACGTTACAATCTGATTGTACAATTTATATTTGTACTGTGCGGTTGGCAGATGTAAAATGTAAAGTCCTGATTGGCTAAGAGTGTGAATGGAGGCGGGAGGCGGGATGACGTCACTGTGTACCACACAGGACTCGGCACCGGCTGCCTGGAAAGTAAATATCTCCTAAAGATTTATATATATATATCACATATTCCCTATAGATATACAAACTGGACGGCTGAAATTGCATCGCATTCCCACCACTATGGTGAAGGAACCCCTTTTTCTTTCTTTTCCTGGTCCGCACCGGAATCGGACAACACCTATAACATGCGGTTCCTCTACCATTTGGCAGTTGGCACTGCGATCCAATCCGGTTGGCAGAGGGCGGTGTGACCCGCCTGCGAATGACGGGCGCTGCGGGAACTCACACAGGAATCGCACTGGTTCCCGCATCGCATGTGTATGAGCCGAGCCTTATTAATAAAATCAGTGATGTCCCGGTGTAGATTCCAGCCAATAGGAGAGCTTCACATCCACCTCGTCCGACACAGGATCTCTATTATTATCACTTCTTCATGTATTCCACAATCCTTCCATCAGTATAAATGTACATTACATATCGATCCATCGTCATCAACATACAACACACGGGACACGTCATCAACATACAACACACGGGACACGTCATCAACATACAACACACGGGACACGTCATCAACATACAACACACGGGACACGTCATCAACATACAACACACGGGGACACGTCATCAACATACAACACAGGGGACACGTCATCAACATACAACACACGGGACACGTCATCAACATACAACACACGGGACACGTCATCAACATACAACACACGGACACGTCATCAACATGCAACACACGGACACGTCATCAACATGCAACACACGGACACGTCATCAACATGCAACACACGGGACACGTCATCAACATGCAACACACGGGACACGTCATCAACATACTACACACGGGACACATCATCAACATACAACACACAGGACACGTCATCAACATACTACACACGGGACACGTCATCAACATACAACACACAGGACACGTCATCAACATACAACACACGGGACACGTCATCAACATACTACACATGGGACACGTCATCAACACACGGGACACGTCATCAACATACATCACACGGGACACATCATCAACATACAACACAGGGGACACGTCATCAACATACTACACATGGGACACGTCATCAACATACAACACAACACACGGGACAACGTCATCAACACACGGGACACGTCATCAACATACTACACACGGGACACGTCATCAACATACTACACACAGGACACGTCATCAACATACAACACGGGACACGTCATCAACACACGGGACACGTCATCAACACACGGGACACGTCGTCAACACACGGGACACGTCATCAACATACCACACAACACACGGGACACGTCATCAACATACAACACACGAGACAACGTCATCAACACACGGGACACGTCATCAACATACCACACGGGACACGTCATCAACACACGAGACATGTCATCAACATACAACACATGATACACTAGCTGATGGGAATTAGCACTTTTTACTTTCTAAACTTCTACAATTGGGTCACATTGTTGTGTCATCTGCTGAACATTTATAATACTTTGTGGGAAGAGCAGACATATTTTTGCTATTATCACTTCCTCTCCCCTCCCCCATCATATCTGTATATACAATGTTCTCTCTATATTGGGGTGTCATACATACAGTGGTGTCACTAGGGTTGGTGTCACACGGTGCGGAAAATAGACCCCCCCTCCATCAGTGCAGACCCCCCCAATCAGTGCAGACACCCCAATCAGGGCAGACCCCCCCACCAGTGCAGATCCCCCCAATCAGTGTAGACCCCCCCATCAGTGCAGACCCCCCCAATCAGTGCAGATCCCCCCATCAGTGTAGACCCCCCCATCAGTGTAGACCCCCCCATGAATCAGTGCAGACCCCCCCAATCAGTGTAGACCCCCCCATCAGTGCAGACCCCCCCAATCAGTGTAGACCCCCCCATCAGTGCAGACCCCCCCATCAGTGCAGACCCCCCCCAATCAGTGTAGACCCCCCCATCAGTGTAGACCCCCCCATCAGTGTAGACCCCCCATGAATCAGTGCAGACCCCCCCCAATCAGTGTAGACCCCCCTATCAGTGCAGACCCCCCCAATCAGTGTAGACCCCCCCATCAGTGCAGAGCCCCCCCAATCAGTGCAGACCCCCCATGAATCAGTGCAGACCCCCCATGAATCAGTGCAGACCCCAATCAATCAGTGCAGACCCCCCCATCAGTGCAGACCCCCCCATCAGTGCAGACCCCCCCATCAGTGCAGACCCCCCAATCAGTGTAGACCCCCATGAATCAGTGCAGACCCCCCATGAATCAGTGCAGACCCCCCCAATCAGTGTAGACCCCCCCAATCAGTGTAGACCCCCCCATCAGTGCAGAGCCCCCCCAATCAGTGCAGACCCCCCCCCCCCAATCAGTGCAGACCCCCCATGAATCAGTGCAGACCCCCCATGAATCAGTGTAGACCCCCCCCCATCAGTGCAGACCCCCCAATCAGTGCAGACCCCCCCAATCAGTGCAGACTCCCCAATCAGTGTAGACCCCCCCCATCAGTGCAGACCCCCCCAATCAGTGCAGACCCCCCAATCAGTGCAGACACCCCCAATCAGTGCAGACACCCCCAATCAGTGCAGACCCCCCCAATCAGATGTCTATTTGCATTACATTATTAGAGGCCTCAGACCAGAGCGGTAACACAGCACTGTCCCCGCCCCCTCAGTAGATGTGGGAGGGGCTTCGCTCCTCTGTGTGACACACGGAGACATCCGGTGTCAGAGTCCGGGGTGAGGACCGTGCGCCCCCCTAGTGACGTACACACGTACATACGTCACACACACACAGCCTTCCCCTTGTCTCCCCCAGCCGGGTACTGCAGTGTAGGGGGAGACAGAGAGCACTGCGATCACTTCCCGTGTAATCCGAGTGATGAGGATCGGGGATCTCCTCCTATGGAGGCAGCACGAGGCTCCGGTCACCATGGAGACCTCTGGGACCGCCCCCCCTCCTATACTTCCGCCTATCACTCCCTTCCTACAGACAGACTCCGCCCCCTGCAGAATGACCTTCATTTGCCCCGCCCCCACACTGACAGTGGCCCCTCCCCCCAGCCTGGAAATTACCTGTCTTCCCCTCCCCTTCTGAGCGTTACAATCCGCTCTGTAAAATCATTTTCACACGTCCGGCTGAATTCCGCAATAATCTGATAATAACGATCTACATCAATTCTCTCTGATGTCTCCTCTTTATTTTATTTAGCCCAATTCTTCTAATTCTTCTTCTTCTCCTAAATTCTATCCAATAGGAAACCTTTCACGTTTCTCGATGTTTAGTATGGAGCTCTATGGGACTTCCTTATAAGGAAGTCACATGCACGCTCTCTATGACGTCACCCTTGGTCACGTGTCCTCCCCCGCAGGCTATGAACAGCCGTTGAAGCCGCACAGCCGTGTCATTTGACTCGCATCTCTAAAGAGACAAGTTCTACTTAGAGAAGCTCCTCAGATTTCTGTGTGTTTCATTGGAACTCCAGTGATTTGAATTTAGTGTCAGTCGGTTCTTATTGATTGATAGCGATCGGCAAGAGCAGATTTATTTATAGATTTACTGTAGAAATTGATTTTTTAGTGTCAATTACAATTCATATAAGAATGAGGAGTCCAACCCTCACCTCACAATCAATTGAGGACCTCACCTCACCATCAATTGAGGACCTCACCCCACCATCAATTGAGGACCTCACCCCACCATCAATTGAGGACCTCACCTCACCATCAATTGAGGACCTCACCTCACCATCAATTGAGGACCTCACCCCACCATCAATTGAGGACCTCACCCCACCATCAGTTGAGGACCTCACCTCACCATCAATTGAGGACCTCACCCCACCATCAATTGAGGACCTCACCCCACCATCAATTGAGGACCTCACCCCACCATCAATTGAGGACCTCACCTCACCATCAATTGAGGACCTCACCCCACCATCAATTGAGGACCTCACCCCACCATCAATTGAGGACCTCACCCCACCATCAGTTGAGGACCTCACCTCACCATCAATTGAGGACCTCACCCCACCATCAATTGAGGACCTCACCCCACCATCAATTGAGGACCTCACCTCACCATCAATTGAGGACCTCACCCCACCATCAATTGAGGACCTCACCCCACCATCAATTGAGGTCCTCACCCCACCATCAAATGCTTCACCCCAGATAATTAATCTCAAGAAAAACAACAGCCTCAGACGACCCAGTGCGGTTCCCCGTCCTATCACCCCACTAAGGACGGATGGCATCGCCCCACCATGTGGTAACAACTCTCCACCATTACGCGTTTTGCCGCGGGTGATTGAGCTCAAGAAAAACAGCAGGCGACCCAGTGCTATTCCACGTCTTAACACCCCGCGAAAGACTGAAGACGTCACCACACAGATTGGCAGCGGCACCCCACTTGCTTCACCCCAGATAATTAAGCTCAAGAAAAACAACAGCCTCAAACGTCCCAGTGCTGTTCCCCGTTCTGTCACCCCAGGAAAGACGGATGGCGTCGCCCCACCACATTGGAACAGCTCTCCACCATTACGTGTTTTGCCGCGGGTGATTGGGTTCCAGAAGAACAGCAGGCGACCCAGTGCTATTTCCCATCTTATCACCCCACGAAAGACTGAAGACATCACCACACAGATTGGCAGCGGCACCCCACCATCACGTGCTGAAGCACCCCAGATAATTGAGCTCAGGAAAAACAGCAGCCTCAGGCAACCCAGTGCTATTATAAGTCCTATTACTGCACAAGAGATGGAAGACAAGACCCCACCATGTGATAACAGCAATCCACCATCAGTGGATGGTGTCACGGGGGCACTGGACGGTGTCACGGGGGCACTGGACGATGTCACTAGAACAGTAGATGATGTCAATGGAGCAGAGGACGGTGTCTATAGAGCAGTGGGTGTTGTGAGTAGGGCAGTGGATGGTGTCAGTATGGCAGAGTTCGATGTCCTCAGATCAATGGTCAGTGTCAGGAAAGCAGAGGATGGTATCAGTACAGAAGCGGACGGTGTGTGGACAGAGGACACTGTCTGTAGAGCAGTGGATGCTATGCTTGGGGCAATGGACGGTGCCAGTATGGCAGATGACGATGTCATCAGATCAATGGTCAGTGTCAGGAAAGCAATGGACGTTATCAGTACAGAAGCGGACGGTGGGTGGACAGAGGACACTGTCTGTAGAGCAGGGGACATGGTCAGTAGAGCACTGCATTCTATGATTTGGGCAATGGACAGTGCCAGTATGGCAGAGGTCAGTGTCAGCAAATCAATGGTCAGTGTCAGGAAAGCAGTGGATGGCATCACCACACCAGCGGACAGTGTGTGGACAGAGGACAGTGTCAGTAGAGCAGTGGAGAGTGTCAGCAGAGCACTGGATGCTATGCTTAGGGCAATGGGCGGTGCCAGTATGGCAGATGACGATGTCATCAGATCAATGGTCAGTGTCAGGAAGGCAGTGGCCGTTATCAGTACAGAAGCGGACGGTGTGTGGACAGAGGACACTGTCTCTGGAGCAGGGGACATGGTCAGTGGAGCATTGGAAGTTATGAATTGGGCAATGGACAGTGCCAGTATGGCAGAGGTCAGTGTCAGCAAATCAATGGCCATTGTCAGGAAAGCAGTGGATGGCATCACTACACCAGCGGACAGTATGTGGACTGAGGACAGTGTCAGTAGAGCAGTGGAGAGTGTCAGTAGAGCACTGGATGCTATGCTTAGAGCAATGGATGGTGCCAGTATGGTAGAGGACGGTGTCAGCACAGCAGAGGACAGTGTCAGCAGAGCACTGGGTGTTGTGAGTAGGGCAGCAGATGGTGTCAGTATGTCAGAGGTCAGTATCATCAGATCAATGGTCAGTGTCAGGAAAGCAATGGCCATTATCAGTACAGAAGCTGACGGTGTGTGGACTGAGGACACTGTCTGTAGAGCAGGGGACATGGTCAGTAGAGCACTGGAAGTTATGATTTGGGCAATGGACAGTGCCAGTATGGCAGAGGTCACTGTCAGCAAATCAATGATCAGTGTCCAGAAAGCAGTGGGTGGCATCACTACACCAGTGGACGGTGTGTGGACAGCGGACAGTGTCAGTAGAGCAGTGGACAGTGTCAGTAGAGCACTGGATGCTATGCTTAGAGCAATGGACGGTGCCAGTATGGAAGACGACGATGACATACCCTCACTATCAATTGTTTCACCCCGGATAATTGAGCTCAGGAAAAACAGCAGGCTCAGGTGAGCCAGCGCTATTCCCCGTCCTATCACCTCCCGAAAGACGGATGGCAGCACCCCTAACAACAGCAATCTACCATCAAGTCCTTCACCCCAGATGATTGAGCGGGGTAGAGTGGACGATGTCAATAGGGCAGTAGATGATCTCAGTGGGGCAGAGGTCAGTGTCAGTACAGCGGCGGACGATGTGTGGACAGTGGACACTGTCGGTAGAGCAGTGGACAGTGTCAGTAGCACGCTGGTTTTTAATGGTTTGGGCAATGAACTGTACCAGTATGGTAGAGGACAGAGATTCGACAGAGCACTGGACATGGTCAGGAAAGCAAGACGGTGTCAGTAGAGCAGTGGTTGGTGTCAGTAGGGCAGAGGACACCGTGCAACTCAAAATAATCATAAAGGAGTCGCGCCACCTAAAAAATGACAGTTCTAAACAACTCACTGTGGGGGGTTGAAAGGCAGAGGCGGCTCTTTTAATTAGGCAGATTGGGCGGTTGCTTCCAGGGGCCTCACGGCTGGAAAGCCCCTGGAGAGAGGGATAGAAAAAAGAGGGGGTAGAAAGAGAGAGGGAGGGGGTAGAAATAGAGAGAGATGGGGAGGGGGGGAGAGAGATAGAAAAAGAGGGGGAGAGGGAGGGGGTAGGAAGAGAGAGAGAGGGATAGAAAAGAGAGAGAGAGGGGGGATAGAGAGAGGGATAGAAAAAGAGGGTAGAAAGAGAGAGAGGGATAGAAAAAGGGGGTAGAAAGAGAGAGAGAGGGGTAGGAAGAGAGGGGGGTAGGAAAAGAGGGGGGGAGAGATAGAAAAAGAGGGGGGGAGAGAGGGGGGTAGAAAGAGAGTTAACGATCTTGGCCTGTTCTCGACTGACCCTTGGCGTGTTCTATGTTTATTCTTGTCCGCTAGTCGCCCTGACCTTTGGCTTTTCCCCTTACTATCCTTGTTGTTCCAGCCTGCTGCTTCCTTCCTCTTTCTCCTGTAGTCTACCGGGAGCGTGAGCTGTGAGACCCTGGGGGGGGCGCGACCTGGAGCCAGACTGCAGCGCAGTCCATCCTCACCACTAGAGGCTCTGGTGAACACCTGCTGGCTCTTGGGCTCTGCGCCCTGGGGAATCTATGCTCTAGCTCCCACTGGGATCTGTGTTGGTGATCTAGTAGACCTGCTTCCTGAACCTCCCAGGGTTCAAGCCGCAGCAGTCAGTCCTAGGGTCCACTACCTTAGCGGTGCACTCCTGACTCCTACGGAGTGCATCTGTCGCCTGGTCTCAGGTGACCTGACAGTGGGGAGAAAGAGAGTGGGGGGGGTTGAAAAAGAGAGAGGGGGGATAGAAAGAGAGAGAGAGATAGAAAGAGAGAGAGGGGGGATAGAAAAAAAGAGAGGGAGCGATGGATGGAGAGAGAGGGGGATGGATAGAGGAATGGAGGGATAGAGAGAGAGAAAAAGGGAGCGGTGGATGGGGAGAGGGAGCGATTCAGGAGGGCATACACTGATACACTGGGGGGGGGGGGGGGGATTCAGGAGGGCATACACTGGGGGGGGGGGTCAGGAGGGCATACACCAGGGGGCAGTCATAATCTTTTAATGAGTTCAATTTCTCACTTGTCATGAAAAGAAGAAGATCTCATTTGTCATCTCACAGCACCTCTATGATAAGCTGCAGTAACTCAGCATAGAGGCCTATGCCTATTACCTGCAGTACTGAGCGAGGGAAAATATACCAACAGGGCGGCCGAAGTCTTTTATTCAACCACAGTGGCCACACATAGTCCCTGCTGAACCAGCTAAATTTTGATCCATGTATGGTCAGCATAACCTCCAATGGACATCACTGGTTTATCCTGCTCAGCAGGGGCGGGCCTTAGGGAACAGAGATCACATATGGGCAGCACAGAGGCTTATTGGTGAGCCTTGCAGAACTGGGGTCCTTGGTTCAAATCCTGACCAGGACACCACACCTGCATGGAGTTTGCATGTTCTCCCTGTGCTTGCGTGGGTTTCCTCCGGGTACTCCGGTTTCCTCCCACACTCCAAAGACTTGCTATATCGCGTTGGTGGTGCAGTGGTGAGCATAGCTGCCTTCCCAGCAGATGACCCGGGTTCAAATCCCGGCCAACGCAATTGCCGAGATGGCTGCCTTGCTTGCTAAGTGCTTTGAGTCCCCAGGGAGAAGAGTGCTATACAAATTAAATGCTGAGTATTTATTAGCGATGGAATAAATTTTTAACCAAAACGAATGAAGTGAATGTGTTGTATGTTTGCATGTATTTTCTTAAACACTTTTGAATAACATTCTGTATTTCTTGCAGGGGGATCTGATTACATTGTATTCTCATTTTCAGACAGTAGGTGGAGCACTCGGCTCATTTTCATGTATTTTCTAGGCTATCCTTAGCAGCTTGGCTGAAAAAAAATGTTGGCTGTTTACTATATAGCTCAATAGCTCTCAGGCGCTTCAGATCTGAATGAGTCTGAGCACTGATTCCGCCCCCTCCCTGCCGGTGCAGTGTGGGTGGTTCTACCTGGAGTTTCAATCAGACGCGGTCTGACAATACGATCATAAAACAGAGATAACATTTTATATAAAATACTTATAAATGTTACAAATATCGGTTTGATCAGCCGCTGTCACAGGCTGGTAACGGCTTGTTTACATCGGAATGAAATACTCGTTGCTTCTGGTTTCTTAGACCATAGAGATGATTGGGGATGTTTCAGGTCCTCCATCATCTCTATGGTCAGCGGAAGGAACCGCCAGCTTCAGTCCCAGACTCCCCAGTGGGAAGGGAAAGCCCCGGAAGACGGGGGGGGGGGGTTTGCCCCCTTTCCGACACGTGTAAAAGGGATCCAGCGGCTATTTGTTCGCTCAGGTTCGCTTTTACTTTATTCAGCATCGCCGGCTGAAAAAAAATAAACAATACCAGGGTCATGACTGCAGCTGCATTCATGGCCCCAGGAGAACAGCTTCACCCCGAGGACGTACGGGTACCTCCTTATTAGGAAGTGGTTAAAATCGCGCTGCACCAAATCGTATCATACTGCAGTACCAAAAAAAGTAAAAAATACAAAAAATACAAAAAATGAAAGTTACACCCAAGTTCCCCTCCGAAAACATTTTTGAGCCCCCCCCAAACAACAATAAATGCACGCTACGCACAAAAACGTTGATTACACTACACGTCATATATTGCGGAGTGACAGCTGATAACCTGTAGGGGGCTTTTGAAGCGTCACCTATGGAAAATATGGAGCCCTGAATAACCAAAAATTATTGGCCAAAAATGGGGTTGACAGCGTTTTGCCAATAGAGAAAAACGCGCCGATAACGGCTCTAAAAATGTACGTGATTTTGCCGTGATTTTGACACATTTTTACCGCACTTATGGTGTGTTTTCCATAGGTCATGAGATTCAAAGCTTACCCAGTTATGTAGTTAAGTTAAGTTAATACCCAGCTCATAGTCCATAGTCTATAGTACCCAGCCCATAGTCTATAGTCTATAGTACCCAGCCCATAGTCCATAGTCTATAGTACCCAGCCCATAGTCCATAGTCTATAGAACCCAGCTCATAGTCCATAGTCTGTAGTACCCAGCCCATAGTCCATAGTCCATAGTACCCAGTTCATAGTCCCTAGTCTATAGTACCCAGCTTATAGTCCATAGTCTATAGTACCCAGCTCATAGTCTCATAGTCTATAGTACCCAGCCCATAGTCTATAGTACCCAGCTCAAAGTCCATAGTCTATAGTACCCAGCTCAAAGTCCATAGTCTATAGTACCCAGCTCATAGTCCATAGTCTATAGTACCCAGCCCATAGTCCATAGTCTATAGTACCCAGCCCATAATTCCTAGTCTATAGTACCCAGCCCATAGTCCATAGTCTATAGTACCCAGCCCATAGTCCATAGTCTATAGTACCCAGCCCATAGTCCCTAGTCTATAGTACCCAGCCAATAGTCTATAGTATATAGTCCATAGTCTATAGTACCCAGCTCATAGTCTATAGTACCCAGCCCATAGTCCATAGTCTATAGTACCCAGCCCATAATTCCTAGTCTATAGTACCCAGCTCATAGTCCCTAGTCTATAGTACCCAGCTCAAAGTCTATAGTCTATAGTACCCAGCCCATAGTCCATAGTCTATAGTACCCAGCCCATAGTCTATAGTACCCAGCTCATAGTCCATAGTCTATAGTACCCAGCCCATAGTCTATAGTACCCAGCCCATAGTCCCTAGTCTATAGTACCCAGCTCATAGTTCATAGTCTATAGTACCCATCTCATAGTCCATAGTCTATAGTACACAGCCCATAGTCCCTAGTCTATAGTACCCAGCCCATAGTCCATAGTCTATAGTACCCAGCCCATAGTTCCTAGTCTATAGCACCCAGCCCATAATCTGTAGTATAAAGCCCATAGTTCCTAGGCTATAGTACCCAGCTCATAGTCTGTAGTACCAAGCCCATAGTCCCTAGTCTATAGTACCCAGCTCATAGTCCATAGTTTATAGTACCCAGCCCATAGTCTATAGTACCCAGCTCATAGTCCATAGTCTATAGTACCCAGCTCAAAGTCCATAGTCTATAGTACCCAGCCCATAGTCCATAGTCTATAGTACCCAGCCCATAATTCCTAGTCTATAGTGCCCAGCCCATAGTCCATAGTCTATAGTACGCAGCCCATAGTCCATTGTCTATAGTACCCAGCCCATAGTCCCTAGTCTATAGTACCCAGCTCAAAGTCCATAGTCTATAGTACCCAGCCCATAGTCCATAGTCTATAGTACCCAGCCCATAGTGCCTAGTCTATAGTACCCAGCTTATAGCCCATAGTCTATAGTACCCAGCCCATAGTCCATAGTCTATAGTACCCAGCTCATAGTCCCTAGTCTATAGTACCCGGCCCATAGTCCATTGTCTATAGTACCCAGCCCATAGTCCATAGTCTATAGTACCCAGCCCATAGTCCACAGTCTATAGTACCCAACCCATAGTCCATGGTCTAAAGTACCCAGCCCATAGTCCTTAGTCTATAATACCCAGCTCATAGTCTGTAGTACCCAGACCATAGTCCATAGTCTATAGTACCCAGCTTATAGTCCATAGTCTATAGTACCCAGCTTATAGTCCATAGTCTATAGTACCCAGCTCATAGTATCTAGTCCATAGTAAGTAGACCAGTGTTTCTCAACCATTTCACAGTTAGGGCGAGCTTGAAAATAATTTTTAGTGCAGAGGCAACCCAGTCCAAGGCATGGTTCCCATTACTGTGTGTCACGGAACGCCCGCAAAATCGCACTTGTTCCTGACACACAGACAAGGCTCTGCTCTTTAGGGTTGCCATTAATTCTTAATTTATAATCTCCCTGTGCAGGAGATGCAAAGCCTGGAATGGGGAAGTGTTGCTGTGTGATGTCAGTGATGTTGGAGAGGAAAGGAGGGGAGGCAGACTGCAGGGGCAATGTGATGTAAAGGAGGCAGTGATTGCTAGGGGGCACTCTAATATAAAGGGGGCTGCACTGTAAAGGGGCACTGTAATGTAAACAATATATATAATAATAAATATAAATAATATAATACACAATAAAAATATACCAAAATATTATAATAATAAAAATATAACAAAATATAGGGAGCGAACCTGCATGTGTACCACCATAGGAAGCGGCTTTCTATAGTGACACATGGAGAAGTAGAGGAGAAGATCGCCAGAGTGGGACCCCAGAAGAGGAGATATTGGAGCTGCTCTGTAAACAAAAACAATCCAATAATTATGAAAAAAAAAGTTTTTCTTTGTTTCTGTAATAAAATTTTGGAAACAGTGATTTTTATTCTTCACTGATGTGCACTGATGAGCTGTGACCCCAACACCAACCCACCCTGTGACCCCAACACTAACCCTTCCTGTGACCCCAACACTAACCCACCCTGTGACCCCAACACTAACCCTTCCTGTGACCCCAACACCAACCCACCCTGTGAACCCCAACACTAACTCTCCCTGTGACCCCCAACACTAACCCTTCCTGTGACCCCCAACACTAACCCATCCTGTGACCCCCAACACCAACCCACCCTGTGACCCCAACACTAACCCTTCCTGTGACCCCAACACCAACCCTCCCTTTGACCCCAACACCAACCCACCCTGTGACCCCAACACTAACCCTCCCTGTGACCCCAAAACTAACCCTCCCCGTGACCCCAACACTTACCCTTCCTGTGACCCCAACACTTTTTAGAACCCCCCTCCCCCTCTCTGTAATCTTTGCACTCCTCATGCCATGGCTGACCTCGTGCTCTGCTTGTTGCCTGGCTGTTATCTTTGTCCTCTGGCTTCCATACCTTTTCAGGTCTGGAGCTTGCTCTCAGCTGATAGTGGCTTGCATGTGGATTGTGTGAACATAAGTGGAATTTTGAACTAAAGTGGGGAGTTAATAACCAGGAGTTGAAAACAGGAGTTAAAACAAGAGTTCTAAACTGTAAGTAATTTCCTTTAAGTAATTGTATTGTAACTGGGAAATGAGTGCTAGCAGAGGTGAAGGTTTTGCTCAATGCACAGTGTGCCACATGTATGCAAAATTGGTGCAACAGCTCCAGGATGGATACCGCTGTGGCAGATGTGAGCAGGTTGCCCTTCTGGAAGCTCATATTAGCGATATGGAGGAGCAAGTTGCAACACTGGGCAGAAAGGACAACCTTGAAAGGGGCCCTCTGCTCACTGAGCAGGTGGTCAGTAGGGTTGATGTGGAGGGTGGAGGGGCAAGTCAGGATTATCAGATAGGAAGATGGGTTAATGTGGTTAGAGGAAGTGGAAGGGGCTCGCAGAAAAGGAAGGCCAGTCCTGTGTTTGTGCATCAAAACAAATTTGCCAAGTTGGGTGAAGATGTGGAGGTGGCAAACACAGAGGTGGCAGCCCTAGATGTCACTGCTACCCCTAACTTTCGGGAAAGCAGCCCATCTAGTAGAGGTGGTGAGGGGAGTTCAGGTAGGCCTAGACAGTTGGTGATAATAGGGGAATTCTTTAATCAGAAGGACTGATAGAATAATTTGTCGCCAGGATCGCCTCAACCGAATGGTTTGATGTCTCCCTGGTGCTAGGGTTCGGCATGTGGTGGACCGGGTGGATAAATTACTGGGAGGGGCTGGGCATGACCCAGCTGTCTTGGTCCACGTTGGAACCAATGACAGTATACATGGAAGGTGGAAGCTCCTTAAGAATCAATTTAAAGAACTAAGCTGCAAGTTGAAGGGAAGGACCTCCAAGGCGATATCCTCTGAAATATTGCCTGTGCCATGCGCAACACAGGAAAGGCAGGGGGTGATTACAGAGCTGAATGCATGGCTAAAGACCTAGTGTAGGGAGGAGGGATTTGGGTTTCTAGATCACTGGGCTGACTTTTCATTGGGGTGCAACCTATATGCTAAAGACAGTTTGCACTTGAATGGAAGGGGGTCTGCTGTGCTGGGGGAGAGGTTTATGGGAAGGCTGGAGGAGTATTTAAACTAGGATTGAGGGGGGAGGGTGGACTAGAATTACATCGGGAAGACAGGTCAGTTAGGGATCAGACATTAATGGAGGGTGGAATGGGGATAGATGGGGGAGGGTTATGGCAGGTGACAAGAAAGTTCCCATGTTGCAAACAGCCATTGGAAACCATAGTGCCATTTGTACTACTAAAAATGATATGAAAAACACCAAAGCAAAATGTAATAATGCATTAAAGTGTTTGTTCACCAATGCCAGAAGTCTGCCAAGCAAAATAGGTGCGTTGGAAGCTCTGGTGCATGAGGAGAGCTATGATGCAATCGGTATTGCTGAAACTTGGCTTCAATCCTCACATGACTGGGCTAACTATATTCCTGGCTATGCACTCTTTCGGAGAGACAGGGTAGAAAGGAAAGGTGGCGGGGTCTGTCTCTATGTGAGAAGTCATCTCAAAGCAAATGTGAAGGAGGACCTGGTTGATGGAGAGTGTGATGAGTCTGAAGCATTATGGGTGGAACTGCATATAGATGGGCGTAGTTCAAAATTAATCTTTGGAGTTTGTTATAGACCACCCAATGTTAACGAGGAATTGGAGACTCAGCTCCTTGCACAGATGGAAAGGGCTGCAAGGGCTGGGACGGTGATAATAAAGGGGGATTTTAACTACCCAGAAATTGACTGGAGTAATGGCACTGCTGGGACAGTTAAAGGGCAAAAATTTATAAACCTATTACAGGACAATTTTATGGTCCAGTTTATTGAGGCCCCAACTAGGAATGATGCTCTGTTGGACCTGGTGATCTCAAACCATACAGAGCTTATTACTAATGTTCTGATAAAGGAACACCTGGGTAGTAGTGATCATAACATGATTTCATTTGATGTTAGCTGTAAACAAGAAATACATACGGGAAAGATAAAAACACAACTTCAAGAGAGCAAATTTTCCAAGGATGAGGGCTGCCCTCCAGGATTTAGACCGGGAGGGAATATTGGCATAGATAAACACAGAACAGAAATGGGAATTATTCTAAAAGAATGTTTGGGACCTCACTGCAAAGTATATTTCCATAGGCAATAAGTTTAAAAGGCTAAAATTAAAACCTTGGCGGCTCACTGTCAAAGTTAAAAAAGCTATAAACAATAAGAAAAGAGCTTTTAAAAAAATATGAAAATGAAGGAACACTAGCGTCGTTTAAATGTTACAAAGAATTTAACAGAATATGTAAAAAGGAAATCAAGGATGCAAAAATTCAAAAAGAACGACAGATTGCAAAAAATAGTAGGACAAACCCCCCAAAAAATCTTCAAATATATTAATAGTAAAAAGGCCAGGTCTGAGCATGTAGGCCCTTAACAAAATAATCTAGAGTGGGTGACTGGGGACAAGGAGAAGGCTAATTTATTAAATACGTTCTTCAGCTCTGTGTATACAAAAGAGCATGAGGGGAGCTCATATCCATAATGGGGGTGGTATTGACACAGCCCCGAATGATCCACAATGGCTCAAAAGTGATATGGTCCAGAAATATTTAAACAAAATAAAGGTGGATAAAGCACCTGGACCTGATGGCATCCACCCATGGATCCTAAAAGAATTGAGCTCTGTCATTTCAAAGCCATTGTATCTAACTTTTAGGGACTCATTAATGACGGGAATAGTACCACTGGAATGGCGCAGGGCGAACATGGTGCCTATATTTAAAAAGGGATCAAAGTCTTTACCAAGTAACTATAGACCTGTTAGTTTAACTTATATAGTCGGGAAGATATTGGAGCATTTAATAAAACACCACATAGAGGAGTTCTTGCTGTGAAAAAAAAAACATTTTAAGCAACAGACAGCATGGATTCATGAAAGACAGAAGTTGTCAGACAAACCTGATTTCTTTTTATGAAGAGGTAAGTAAAATCTTGGACAAAGGGGTGGCTCTGGACGTGGTATACTTGGACAGAGGGGTGGCTGTGGACGTGGTATACTTGGACAGAGGGGTGGCTGTGGACGTGGTATACTTGGACAGAGGGGTGGCTGTGGACGTGGTATACTTGGACAGAGGGGTGGCTGTGGACGTGGTATACTTGGACAGAGGGGTGACCCTGGATGTGGTATACCTGGATTTTGCGAAAGCATTCGATACAGTTCCGCACACACGGCTCATGTGTAAGGTAAAGTCTACAGGCTTGGAAATATCAGTTTGTAAATGGATAGAAAACTGGCTAAAAGACAGAATTCAGAGAGTAGTGGTTAATGATTCTTACTCTGAATGGTCTAAGGTTATCAGTGGTGTACCCCAAGGTTCAGTGCTGGGACCCTTACTTTTTAATACCTTTATAAATGATATCGGGTCTGGGATCAAAAGTAACATTTCTGTCTTTGCAGATGACACCAAGCTATGCAGTGGAATAACGTCCTTACAGGTTGTCTCCAATTTACAAGCCGACCTCAATGCACTGTCTAATTGGGCGACTATGTGGCAGATGAGGTTTAATGTTGAGAAATGTAAAGTTCTACACTTGGGGGCTAAGAATATGCATCATACATGCTAGGGGGAGTACAACTGGGGGAGTCCATAGTGGAGAAGGATCTGGGGGTTTTGGTAGATCATAAGCTCAATAATAGCATGCAATGCCAAGCTGCGGTTTCCAAAGCGAGCAAAGTCCTTTCTTGTATTAAGAGAGGTATGGACTCCAGAGAGAGAGATATAATTTTGCCCCTGTTCAAATCATTAGTAAGAGCTCATCTGGAATATGCAGTTCAGTTTTGGGCACCTGTTCCCAAAAAGGATATCGGTGAAGTGGAGAAAGTGCAGAGAAGGACAACCAAACTGATAAAGAGGCATGGAGGAGCTCAGCTATGAGGAAAGATTAGAGGAACTGAATTTATTCTCTCTTGAGAAGAGGAGAATAAGGGGGATATGATGAACTTGTTCAAATATATAAGGGGTCCATATAGTGAACTTGGTGTTGAGTTATTCTCTTTACGGTCAACCCAGAGGACACGGGGCCTCTCTTTACGTCTAGAGGAAAAGAGATTTTATCTCCAAATAAGCAAAGGTTTCTTCACAGTAAGAGCTGTGAAAATGTGGAATAGACTCCCTCCAGAGGTGGTTCTGGCCAGCCCAGTAGATTGCTTTAAGAAAGGCCTGGATTCTTTCCCAAATGTACATAATATAACTGGGTACTGACGTTTATAGGTAAAGTTAATCCAGGGAAAATCCGATTGCCTCTTGGGGGACCGGGAAGGAATTTTTTCCCCTGCTGTAGCAAATTGGAGCATGCTCTGCTGGGGTTTTTTTGCCTTCCTCTGGATAAACTGAGGGTATAAAATTGGGTATATTGGATTGTACGATATTTTTTATTTTATTTATTTATTGTTTTTAAGGTTGAACTGGATGGACTTGAGTCTTTTTTTCAACTTGACTAACTATGTAACTATGTATAGTTTGATTCCGCATACTTTCACCAACTGGCTGCAGGCGTTTGCCATTATAGCGAGTGTCATTGGGCAAAATAATCCGGAACATTGTTCAGCGCTCTTCTGCTACATGGACGCCATCGGCGAGGCTCATAGGGTCTATTGGGGATGGGGGATCCGCATGGCTACGGTATGATGAGTAGTTCCGGCAGCGGAGGGCCATCTGTCCGTCCAAGCAGACCACAAGGACATTAGCCTCTGGATTCTACTGATGTTCTCGGCGCGGGCCCCGAACCAGTTTTTTTCTGGGGGGGGGGGCTGCCCCTGGAAAACCGGCCACAAGAAGTGGGGTTTCTGCTGGCAGTACAACGAGGGATCATGTAAGTTTAGAGGGACTTGCCGATTTAAACATGAATGCTCCGGCTGCGGAGGTTCGCATCCCATGTCCCGCTGTTTCAAAAAAGGTAAGGGCCGTTCCAGAGAGTTTTCTAACAAGAGGGATGACGCCAGTGAGGGTGGAAAGGATGCAACCTTTCCTAAGTAGCTTTCCTAAGTAGCTATTCCTATGGCGCGGAATTTGTGCTCGGCCTTGCAGCATCCTAGGGTGGTTTCTGACAAACTGGGGAAGGAAGTGGCCCTGGGTCACGTGGCTGGTCCTTTCCCGGTGAAGCCTTTGCCAGATTTGGTGGTGCCCAAGAAGGAGCCTCATAATTTTACGCCTTATTTACCACCTTTCTTTCCCGAAGGGTGGGTCAGTCAATGACGCAATAGATTTGGAGGCGTGTATGGTGTCTTACACTTCCTTCGATGCAACTGTTGGCTGGGTTCGCCGATATGGGACAGGTGCTCTGATGGCTAAATCCGAAAATGATTCTGCTTTTCGTTCGCTTCCGGACCATCCGGACAGCTTCCGTCTGCTTGGTTGCTGCTGGCAAGAAGCACATTACGTGGATCGTTGCCTCCCCATAGGCTACTCCATTTCCTGCTCCTTTGTCGAATGGGTTGTTCAGGACATCTGGGGACTGAATTCCATCATTCATTATTTGGATGATTTCCTCTGCGTGGGGCCACCTTCCTCTAGCAGATGTGCAGTTCTCCTATCCACGCTGCAGCACATCGCGGGTCAATTGGCCGCGGATAAAACGGAGGGCCTGACTACCACTCTTAGTTTCCTAGATATAGTTCTGGACTCCTGTGCCATGGAATGTCGCCTGCCGGAGGATAAGCTGATGGCCCTCAAGACGGAGATTCATGGGTGGGATCCTTGGACTTCACAAGATTCAGCTTTGAAAGCTACAATCTTTGTTAGGTAAGTTGAATTTTGCGTGTCGCATTATTCCCATGGGTAGGGTGTTTTTTCGATGGCTGTCGGCTGCCACCGCTGGTGTACGTTCTCCCACTCATTTTATCCATCTCACGAGGGAACATCGAGAGTAACATGAGGGTGTGGCACACATTTTTGGAAATCTATAATGGAAAGTCAGTTTGCATGTCGGGGCCGGTGAGCAGCTTTGACTTGGAACTGTTCACGGACACGGCCGGTTCGACTGGTTACGGGGCCTTTTACCAGGGTCATTGGAGTGTGGGGCCTTGGCCGCATTTGTGGTCAGATGCGGGCCTTCTCCGTAACCTGGTGCTCCTGGAACTTTTTGCGGTGGTGCTGGCTATAGAAATATGGGGTGAGTGATTTCGGAATTCGAAAGTACGGCTTTATTGTGACAACCTGGGGGTGGTTTAAGTTATTAACAGCGTTTCGGCGTCATCACAACTTGTGGTATGGCTTCTACGATACATGGTTCTGTGTTGCCTTCAGGCAGATGAGCCTCGTCTGGATAATGGGCCACTCATATGTGTTTTGGGGGGCCAGGTGAGCTGATGTTTGGCCTAATGGCAGGCAGCTGGGCATTTCTAGGTGGGAGGCTTGTATCCGCTGGTTGGGGGTACCGGGTATGATGTGGAGCAGGGTTGTGCCTGAAGTGCATCGTTTTGCACGCCTGGACCGTCCTCCTGATATTCTGGTGCTCCATGTCGGTTGGAATGATCTGGGAGTTAGGTCTATCAGGGAGCTCATTATGGATATCAAGTTTGATTTCCTGCAGCTCCGCGCGGCTTTTCCCGACATGCTTGTCTTGTGGTCCGACATCGTTGCCCAGACAACTTGGCGCATGGTGAGGTCAGTGGAGAGGTTCAACAAGGCCCGCAAAAAAGTAAACAAGGTTGTGAGCAGATCCATTGTTTGTAATGGGGGCCTTGTCGTCCGACTTATGGAAGTTGAAAAAGAAACATGGCTGTACCTCCCAGGGGGACAGGGTTCACCTGTCTGCGGTGGGTATTGATTTATGGCCCCTCAAACTGCAGGATGGGAGTCAGCGTGCTTTGAGGGTGTGGCGGGGCACTCAAGGATAAGGGTTTACCCTTGTGTGCTGTGGTGGTTGTTGGTCTTTGATGGTGGTACGGAAAACTAAGATAAGGAAGGGTTTGGGACTCATCTGTGGTATGTGTCCCTCTGGTGTATTCCAGTTAACACGGTTTAGCTGGAATATGGTAATGGGTGCACTGTGGGTAGTGTGTTGTCTCTGAGCTGGTGTGTTACAGCTCCCCAGCAAGGATCCCTGCACCTGGGAGACAGTACTAGAGACATCTCGTCCCAGCAGCCAAATGAGGGTAAGGGAGATGAAGCAGCTGGCTTCCCTTCCCAGCAACAGATGGCACCCCAGAATGATGCCAGCAACCCAGCAGAAGGGCTGGCAACAGTGCAGAGTGCTGCTGGCCTCTGCCCTCAACTAACAGAAGATGGAGTTCCTGTGAAAGTGGATGGGACTTCTGTCTCCACTGACACAACCCCAGAAAATGGTCCAGCACTGAGACAGGAAGATGTCAGCCATGCTTTGCAAACACTGGGGGATTTTCATCCAGAAAAAGTGGATGGAACTACAGTCTCCACCTGTATACCCCAGGGATGCTGGGCAGTCGGCCCAGATCCCCAATAGCATGATGGAGTGAGCCCAGTCACCAGTGGCGTCCATAGGGGTGCCCAGGCGCCGCCCCCCCCCGGCAGCCACAAAAAAATACATAAAAACAATTTTTTTTTAAACAAGGCCCTTTAAAAAAAAAAAAAAGTCCTTAAGTGCACTGTGATTGGGTGCAGCAAACAGTGCACTATGGGAAGCACCACGTCTATGCAATCACGAGATTGCAGACACGGCGCTTCATTGGCGGGGTTTGGAGCTGCTTTGCGGTGCAATCCATCGCGCCGAGCAGCTTCCGCCCGGCCAGGTGCTTTGTTCTCAGTGTGAGAACAAAGTCACTTCCGAGGGCTACAAAAAGATGGCCGCCGTGAAAACTAATCTCCCTGTGTTCAGTGGAGAGGGGAGGCCCCTCCCCTCTCCACTGAACACACGGAGAAAGCCAGGAACTAGCTGGGGAGAGACAGACGCAGCTTGAAGGAGAGCTGTGCTGCCGGGGACACAGATGTGAGGAAGACCCTGCTGTTCTGCTGATGGGGACACAGATGTAAGAAGGGGCTCCGCTGACGGGGACACAGATGTAAGGAGGGGCTCCGCTGACAGGGACACAGATGTGAGGAGAGGCTCCGCTGACGGGGATACAGATGTAAGGAGGGGCTCCGCTGACGGGGACACAGATGTAAGGAGGGGTTTCGCTGACTGGGACACAGATGTAAGGAGGGACTCTCCTGGGGGCACCGGATGTAAGGAGGGACTCCGCTGGGGCCACCTGATGTAAGGACGGACTCCACTGGGGGCACCTGATGTAAGGGCGGACTCCGCTGGGGGCACCTGATGTAAGGACGGACTCCACTGGGGCACCTGATGTAAGGACGGACTCCGCTGGGGGCCCCCGATGTAATGACAACTCCGCTCGGGGCACCTGATGTAAGGAGGGACTCCACTGGGGGCAACTGATGTAAGGAGGGACTCCGCTGGGGGCACCTGATGTAATGAGGGACTCTGCTGTGGGCACCTGATGTAAGGAGGGACTACGCTGGGGCCACCTGATGTAAGTACGGACTCCGCTGGGGGCACCTGATGTAAGGACGGACTCTGCTGGGGGCACCTGATGTAAGGACGGACTCCGCTGGGGCCTGGGGGCACCTGATGTAAGGACGGACTCCGCTGGGGGCACCTGATGTAAGGACGGACTCTGGGGGCACCTGATGTAAGGACAGACTCCGCTGGGGGCACCTGATGTAAAGACGGACTCCGCTGGGGGCACCTGATTTAAGGACAGACTTTGCTGGGGACACCTGATGGCATCTGGTTGCAGGCAACATGGCAGGTGACACGCTCAGGGCTCCCACCGATTCTGCATTATGGTGAGTTGAATTATTTAATTTTATATTACAATGTATTCATAGAAATAATGCACTTAAATCATCCTGACACCATAACAACCATGGTGCCAGGATGATTGAAGTGCTAACACCAGGTGTTTGGAGTATCTTTATCTTCTGATTGTTAAACTTTCTAGAATACACATTTCTATTGTTGTGCAGGATCTGGGCCTGCTGTCCCTCTATCCCTCTCTCCCTCTCCCTCTATCCCTTGATTATCTCAAACGCTAACCCCACCACCTTAGAGCCACACCCACTATTTCACTAAAACCACGCCATTTTCACCAGGAGGAAGGGGTCAAAAGGAAGAGCGGGGTCTGGCACCCCCATCCTTAAACTTCACCAGCTGCCACTGCCAGTCACCCTGTCTTCTCTCCAGTGGCTGAAAGGACTCCAGGAAGAAGGGCCAGTCCATGCTTCTCCCCAGCGTTGGGTGTGTTCTACGAGAGTCAGAGGTTGGCTGGCTGAGTAATGCTCTGTTCAGGTCTAGGTACTATGGACTGGGTACTATGGACTGGGTACTATGGTCTAGGTACGATGGACTATGGTCTAGGTACTATGGACTGGGTACTATGGTCTAGGTACTATGGACTGGGTACTATGGTCTAGTGACTATGGACTGGGTACTATGGTCTAGGGACTATGGACTGGGTACTATGCTCTAGGGACTATGGACTGGGTACTATGATCTAGGTACTATGGACTGAGTACTATGGTCTAGGTACTATGGACTGCGGAATGGGTACTATGGTCTAGGCATTATGGACTGTAGACTGGTAACTGTGGTCTAGGTACTATGGACTGGGTACTAAGGTCTAAGTACTAAGGACTGCGGACTGGGTACTGTGGACTGTGGGCTGGGTACTATGGTCTAGGTACTATGGACTGTAGACTGGGTACTATGGTCTAGGTACTATGGACTGGGTACTATGGTCTAGGTACTATGGACTGGGAACTATGGTCTAGGTACTATGGACTGGGTACTATGGTCTAGTGACTATGGACTGGGTACTATGGTCTAGGTACTATGGACTGGGTACTATGGTCTAGGGACTATTGTCTGGGTACTATGGTCTAGGGACTATGGACTGGGTACTATGGTCTAGGTACTATGGACTGGGTACTATGGTCTAGGTACTATGGACTGCGGAATGGGTACTATGGTCTAGGCATTATGGACTGTAGACTGGTAACTGTGGTCTAGGTACTATGGACTGGGTACTAAGGTCTAGGTACTAAGGACTGCAGACTGGGTACTGTGGACTGTGGGCTGGGTACTATGGTCTAGGTACTATGGACTGTAGACTGGGTACTATAGTCTAGGTACTATGGACTGGGTACTATGGTCTAGGTATTATGGACTGTAGACCTTGTACTATGGTCTAGGTACTATGGACTGGGTACTAAGGTCTAGGTACTATGGACTGCGGACTGGGTACTGTGGACTGTGGGCTGGGTACTATGGTCTAGGTACTATGGACTGTAGACTGGGTACTATGGTTTAGGTACTATGGACTGGGTACTATGGTCTAGGTACTATGGACTGTAGACTGGGTACTATGGTCTAGGTACTATGTACTGAGTCCTATGGTCTAGGTACTATGGACTGTAGACTGCGGACTGGGTACTGTGGACTGTGGGCTGGGTACTATGGTCTAGGTACTATGGACTGTAGACTGGGTACTATGGTCTAGGTACAATGGTCTGGGTACTATGGTCTAGGTACTATGGTCTGGGTACTATGGTCTAGTGACTATGGACTGGGTACTATGGTCTAGGGACTATGGACTGGGTACTATGGTCTAGGGACTATGGACTGGGTACTATGGTCTAGGGACCATGGACTGGGTACTATGGTCTAGGTACTATGGACTGGGTACTATGGTCTTAGTACTATGGACTACGGACTGGGTACTATGGTCTAGGTACTATGGACTGCGGAATGGGTACTATGGTCTAGGCATTATGGACTGTAGACTGGTAACTATGGTCTAGGTATTATGGACTGGGTACTAAGGTCTAGGTACTATGGACTGCGGACTGGGTACTGTGGACTGTGGGCTGGGTACTATGGTCTAGGTACTATGGACTGTAGACTGGGTACTATGGACTGGGTACTATGGTCTAGGTACTATGGACTGGGTACTATGGTCTAGGTACTATGGACTGTAGACTGGGTACTATGGTCTAGGTACTATGGACTGGGTACTATGGTCTAGGTACTATGGACTGTAGACTGGGTACTATGGTCTAGGTACTATGGATTGCGGACTGGGTACTGTGGACTGGGTACTATGGTCTAGGTACTATGGACTGGGCACTATGGTCTAGGTACTATGGACTATAAACATCGCCCTTGATGTTAACCCCTTCCCAGCCAGTGTCCTTAGTATAGTGACAGTGCATATTTTTAGCCCTGATCACTGTATTAGTGTCACTGATCCCCAAAAAGTGTCAGTTGGTGTTCAATTTGTCCACCGCAATATCGCAGTCCCGCTATAAGTCACTGGTCGACGCCATTACTAGTAAAAACATTTTTTTGTTATTCTCATAGTTTGTAGGCTCGATAATTTTTGCGCAAAACAATCCACATACGCCTATTGGGATTTTTTGACCAAAAATATGTAACAGAACCCATATTGTCCTAAATTGATGAAAAGTTTTTTTTTTTTTATTGGATATGTTTTATAGCAGAAAGTAAAAAATATTGTTGTTTTCTGTTTTCAAAATTGTTGCTCTTTTTTTGTTTAAAGCGCAAAAAATAAAAACCGCCGAGGTAATCAAATACCGCCAAAAGAAAGCTCTATTGAAAAAAAAGAACATCAATTATTTTTGTGTACAGCGTCGCACGACCGCGCAATTGTCAGTTAAAGTAACGCAGTGCCGCATCGCAAAAATTGGCCTGGTCAGGAAGGGGGGTAAATCTTTTGGGGTGGAAGTGCTCATCAAACGAAAACTGGCCCAAAATACTAAAAAAAAAAAATGTAGCTGTATATTTCTTGCTACTACTATAGCCTTCCACCAAAGAACAACCCAAAATAAATTCTCCTGCTCCGGATGATCGCAGTGATACCACATCTGTGTGTGTTAGTTGTTGTTTGTAGCCGTAGTACAGCCCAGAAATAATAGTGCACATTTGCTTTTTTTTTTTTTTTAATTTGACCCTTTGACCCTAAAATTTTAAAAATTTGACCCTTTGACCCTTACTTGGCTCAAACACAAACCCTGACACTGACCTCGATCAAACCTTGATCTAGATATTTTTTTCTTTATTTTTTTATTTTATTTTTGATAAATATTTTTATTGTTTTCAAGAAAGAAGAGCAGTAGAAATCATATACATAAAAAATGTAGTATAATTAAATACATTTTCTTTTATTTTTAATTTTTTAATTTTTTTATTTGCTCACACTTTTTGTTTTTCTCTCTGCAAGCAGAGAGAGAGAGAGAGAGAGAGAGAGAGAGAGAGAGAGAGAGAGAGAGAGATACAATATATCTTTCCTCTCTATTCACAGAGAGAGAAAATCAGGGGGCGGGCTTCAAAGTGATTGATCACGATGGTAGCCAATCAGAGGCTACCACAGCGATCAGGTGACCCGGAATCGAGAGTTCTGAGTCCTGAACGTTAGTACGGGGCCCGGGGGGCTCTCGGTGAGCACAAAGGCAGATTCTTCCCTACAGCAGTTCAAAGTCCAGAATTTATACAGCTTCTCTGAGCGGTCAGAAAACAGGGGGTGGGGGTGGAGAGAGTATAAGATGTCACATGTTACATAAAGTGAACTTACCCTTTAAAAAAAATCATTCCCTCCTCACTGGCTGTAAATGACAGCAGCGGGTGCCAATGAGGAGGCAAAGAGGATCAGTTGCTCTCGTGCACATCGCTGGATTGAGATCGGGCTCAGGTAAGTATTAGGGGGGGCAGGGCTGGGGGGTGGATCTTCATACTAAAGGTATCATGCGGTTTGGTGCAGCACAATCTTGATCACTTCCTGCAAAAGGGCTTACCTGTACATCCTCTGGTTGCAGCTGCTGTCATGACCCCGGTATCATTTTTTAATTTTTTTTTAGCCAGTGATACTGAAAAAAGTAAAAAGCGATCTAAGTGGATAAATAGCCGCTGGATCACTTTTATATGTGGCAGAAAGGGGTCCGCCCCCTCCTCCCGCTGCCTTCCTGGTCTTTCCTGTTCGGGATTGAAGCCATCGGTTCTGTCGGCTGACCTTAGAGATGGCCGAGGACCGGAACGTCCCCGATCATCTTTATGGTCCGATAAACTGGAAACGGCGAGTATTTGGTCACTTTCGGTTTCAGTCCGATGTAAACAAGCCGTTACCAGCCTGTGACAGCGTCTGATCAAACCGATATTTGTAACATTTATAAGTATTTTATAGAAAATGTTATCTCTGTTTTATCAGTTTATGGTCAGACCGCGTCTGATTGAGGCTCCAGATGGAACCGCCGAAAACGGAACCGGCAGGGAGGGGGCGGAGTCTGTGCTCAGACTCATTCAGATCTGAAGCGCCTGCGAGCTATTGAGCTATATAGTAAACAGTCGACATTTTTTACAGCCAAGCTGCTAAGGATAGCCTAGAAAATACATGAAAAGGAGCCGAGTTCTCCACCTACTGGCTGAAAATGAAATACAATGTAATCAGATCCCCCTGCAAGAAATACAGTATATTATTCAAAAGCGTTTAAGAAAATTCATGCAAACATACAACACATTTAATTCATTTGTTTTGGTTAAAATTTTATTCCATCGCTAATAAATACTCAGAGTTTAATTTGTATAGCGCTCTTCTCCCTGGGGACTCAAAGCACTTAGCAGGCGAGGCAGCCATCTTGGCAATTGCGTTGGCCGGGAGTCGAACCCGGGTCAGCTGCTGGGAAGGCAGCTATGCTCACCACTGCACCACCAACGCGAAGTAGCATGTCTTTGGAGTGTGGGAGGAAACCGGAGTAGCCGGAGGAAACCCACGCAAGCACAGGGAGAACATGCAAACTCCATGCAGGTGTGGTGTCCTGGTCAGGATTTGAACCAAGGACCCCAGTGCTGCAAGGCTCACCACTAAGCCTCTGTGCTGCCCATTTGTGGCCTTTGTTCTCTAAGGCCCGCCCCTGCTGAGCAGGATACATCAGTTATGTCCAATAGAGCTTAGAGATGGTGCCTTCAGCTCTAGATTGTCACATGGACGGGTTAGGTGACATCGTCCATCTTATGTCCCTCCTGAGTGTCCTGTCTGTGAAGATGAGGGGAACTCTTCTTTTGTAATGTTTGTCTGTGCAATGTAAAAAAATGTGATCTCTATTCTCTAAGGCCCGACCCCCGCTGAGCAGGATAAACCAGTGCTGTCTCTTGGGGGTTATGCTGACCATACATGGATCAAAATTTAGCCGGTTCAGCAGGGACTATGTGTGGCCACTGCGGTTAAATATAAGACTTTGGCGGCCCTGTTGTCATATTTTCATTTGCTCAGTACTGCAGGTAATAGGCTGCAGTGCTGATCTGTGTATTCTGAAATTAGTCTCCTAATCAGGGGCGGACTGACCCATAGGGCTCTCGGGCCCGCGAGAGGCTCCGCAATACATGTCTAGTAGCAAGGGATTCAGGAAGCGGCTCACAGCGCACTGCTCCCCGCCGGCCCCTCCTTTCCTCCGGTCCACCCCAGGTGCTTGTACTGTACATGACATCACCTGGGACGGACAAGAAGAGGAGGGGCCGGCTGTGAGCAGTATTGCAAGCATCAGGTGAGGCGCTGTTTTTTTTAATGTGTGTGTGTTGGTGTCTCCGCACTGACTAGCAATCCTTCATTCTGCTGCTGCTGATCTGCTGACCCGAGGAGTTCCCGACAATGCACCAGCAGTAGGACTGTTTCCGGGTGT
>NC_133332.1:316376454-316431037 GCF_042186555.1 Aquarana catesbeiana | reverse complement strand
TCCAATTTGGAAAAATTTCTTAGGTGGAAAAACAAGCATCGAATTCAGACGCAAACCCCACCCACCCTGCTCAACCCCTAATGACCGTTAATGGGTACAGGAAAGTAAGCTCTTGTGCTCTACTCACGTCCCTACCATAGGATGGTGAATTCTTCCAGAACATGTTGAAAACAGAATGCAAAACGTGTCACCCGATGAGGCCGACTGCAATCTCAAAACACAAGGTGGGTGATTTACTAAAGGCAAATAGGCCTGTTGACTTTGCAAGGGAATTTTCCTTTATCTTAGTGAAGGAGTTGAAGCTTCTACTGACTTCCATCATCCAATCACGTCCAAGCAAAAATACAGCTTTTGTTTTTGTTTTTTTCTTTCCTTGCAATTGATTGGTTATTGCTTGAAAATTACATTTTTACCAGATTATTTCTCCCAACCCCCAAATATTATACAATTTTTTTTTTTTTTTTTGGCAGAGACCCTAGGGAATAAAATGGAGATCGCTGCAATTTTTTATGTCACATTGTATTTGCGCAGCGGTTTTGCAAACGCAATTTTTTTTTTGGAAAAAAATACACTTTAAAGAATAAAAAAAAATAAAAATAAATAAAAAACACAATGTTTACCCAGTTTTTTTTTTTGTAAAATGTGAAAGATGATGTTATGCTGAGTAAATAGATCTCACGCCCCCTGCAATGTGCATCGGCAGCGATCTGTGATCGCTGCATCCTTTGGACACAGCTGATCACAGAACGGGGTAAAGAGCCAATCAAAGCGGCTCCTTACCATGTGACCAGCTGTGTCTAATCACAGTGTAAAGAGGATTTGCCGGTTAACAACATCCCTTTCCTCACACTGACAGCCAATAACCGGCAAATCCACACAGGGGACATCTACACTGATAATCAGTGTCCTGATTATCAGTGCAGCCCCAACAGTGCCCATCAGTGCTGCCCGTCAGTGTCCACCAGTGCTGCCTCATCAGTGCCGCCTATTAGTGTCGCCTATCAGTGCCATCAGTGCCGCCTCATCAGTGCAGCCTCATCAACATATATCAGTGCCACCTCATAAGTGCTCATCAGTGCAGCCTCATCAGTGCAGCCTCATCAGTGCCCATCAGTGCTGCCTCATCAGTGCCTATCAGTGCAGCCGAATCAGTCCACCTCATCAGTGTCCATCAGTGCAGCCTCATCAGTGCCACCTCATAAGTGCCCATCAGTGCAGCCTAATCAATCCACCTCATTAGTGCCCATCAGTGCCACCCCATCAGTGCCGCCTCATAAGAGCCCATCAGTGCTGCCTCATCAGTGCCCATCAGTGCTGCCTCATTAGTCCACCTCATTAGTGTCCATCAGTGCAGCCTCATCAGTGCCACCTCATAAGTGCCCATCAGTGCCGCCTCATCAGTGCAGCCTAATCAGTCCACCTCATCAGTGCCCATCAGTGCAGCCTTATCATTGCCAATCAGTGCCACCTCATCAGTGTCCATCAGTGCAGCCTCATCAGTGCCGCCTCATAAGTGCCCATCAGTGCCGCCTCATCAGTGCTCATCAGTGCAGCCTAATCAGTCCACCTCATCAGTGTCCATCAGTGCAGCCTCATCAGTGCCACCTCATAAGTGCCCATCAGTGCAGCCTAATCAATCCACCTCATTAGTGCCCATCAGTGCCACCCCATCAGTGCCGCCTCATAAGAGCCCATCAGTGCTGCCTCATCAGTGCCCATCAGTGCTGCCTCATTAGTCCACCTCATTAGTGTCCATCAGTGCAGCCTCATCAGTGCCACCTCATAAGTGCCCATCAGTGCCGCCTCATCAGCGCAGCCTAATCAGTCCACCTCATCAGTGCCCATCAGTGCAGCCTTATCATTGCCAATCAGTGCCACCTCATCAGTGTCCATCAGTGCAGCCTCATCAGTGCCGCCTCATAAGTGCCCATCAGTGCCGCCTCATCAGTGCTCATCAGTGCAGCCTAATCAGTCCACCTCACCAGTGCCCATCAGTGCAGCCTAATCAGTCCACCTCATCAGTGCAGCCTTATCATTGCCCATCAGTCCACCTCATCAGTGCCCATCAGTGCAGCCTTATCAGTGCCCATCAGTGCAGCCTTATCAGTGCCCATCAGTGCAGCCTTATCAGTGCCCATCAGTGCCTAGCAGTGAAGGAGAAAAATTACTTATTTGGAAAATTTTATAACAGATAAATGTTATTATTATTTTTTTTCCCAGGTTATTTTTTTTGTTTGTTTAGGAAAAAATAACAAAAACGGTAGCAATAAAATACCACCAAAAGAAAGCTCTATCTCTGTAAAAAAAAAGTTATAAAGAATGTAGTTTGGGCACAGTGTTGCATGACCGCGCAATTGTCATTCAAAGTGCTACAGCGCTGAAAGCTGAAAATTGGCCTGGGCAGGAAGGGGGTGAAAGTGCCCCCCAGCATTGAAGTGGATAAGCATCTGGATTTGACTTGATATCGGCCCTTTGCAGTCTCTGTACATCAGAGCTCAGACTGGAAGAGCAAGAAGCAGCAAAAGCAGCCAATCCTATGATACAAAAGAACATGCCGACAGGAGGAGAAAAGCAAAGGGCCAGAAAGCGGAATTCATCAGTCTGCTGCTTCTCCTTTCACTGTCCACTCAAGAGCTGGGGGTGGGACAAGACCTATACGTGCTTCTTAACTGCGAGTGGGAAAAACAAATCAGGTCGCCTTCCCTGCCAGACTGGGCTGCGCTGTGTGGCAGAGCTGTGAAAATCTCAGGACTGGATGGACAAAAATACAAACCCTTTGGCAGGTTAAATATATATATATATACACACACACACACATACATACAGTGCTGTCTTTGTTTTGTTTTTTGCATATTTCTCACACTTAAATGTTTCAGATCATCAAACATTTTTAATATTACACAAAGATAACCCGAGTAAATCCAAGATGCAGTTTTTAAATTATTATTTCATTTATTAAGGGAAAAAACCTGTTCAAACCTTCCTGGCCCTGTGTGAAAAAGTAATTGCCCCCCTCTCATGCTGAATCATGAATGAACTGTGGTTACCCACAATTTTTTTTGGAAAGCTGAGCTAAATTTCACTTGCCACACCCAGGCCTGATTACTGCCAGACCTGTTCAATCAAGAAATCACATAAATAGAAGCTGTCTGACAAAGTGAAGCACGCTAACAGATCACACAAAGCCACACATCATGCCACAATCTAAAAAAAAAAAAAATCAAGACCAGATTAGAAACAAAGTCATGTCCATGTATCGGTCTAGGAAGGGTTTCAAAGCCATTTCTAAGGCTTTGGAAGTTCAGTGAACCTCGGGGAGAGCCATTATCCACAAGTGGAGATAACCTGGAACAGTGGTGGACAGTGGTGAACCTTCCCAGGAGTGGCCGGCCTACAAAAATGACTCCAAGAGCACAATGAGGACTCATCCAGGAGGTCATAAAAGAACCCAGAACATCCTCTAAAGACCTGCAGGCCTCACTTGCCTCAGGTAAGGTCAGTGTTCGTGATTCACCAATAAGAAAGAGACTGGGCAAAAATGGCGTCCATGGGAGAGTTCCAAGGCCAAAGCCACCGCTGACCAAAAAGGACACAAAGGATCATCTCACATTTACCAAAAAACATCTTGATTATCCCCAAGACTTTTAGGCAAATATTCTGCGGACTGATGAGCCAAAAATGTAACTTTTTGGAAGGTGTGCGTCCCGTTACATCTGACATAAAACTAACACAGCATTTCATAACAAGAACATCATACCAACAGTCAGACATGGTGGTGGTAGCGTGATGGTCTGGGGCTGCTTAGCAGCTTCAGGACCTGGACGACTTACCATAATTGATGGAACCATGGATTCTGAGCTCTACCAGAAAACCCTAAAGGAGAATATCCGCCCATCAATTGTGACCTCAAGCTCAAGTGCACTTGGGTTTTGCAGCAGGACAACGATCCGAAACACAACAGCGAGTCCACTTCCAAATGGTCCAAACAAAGCAAAATTTAGGTTTTGGAGCGGCCTAGTCAAAGCCCGGACTCAAATCCAATTGAGATGCCGTATTGTGACCTTACACAGGCCGTTCATGCTGGAAAACCCTCCCATGTGGCTGAAATAAAACAATTCTGCAAAGAAGAGTTGGGCCAAAATTGCTCCACAGCAATGTGAGGGACTCATTGCCAGTTAACGCAAATGCTTGATTGTAATTGTTGCCACCAAGGGTGGCACAACCAGTTATAAGGTTTAGGGGGCAATTACTTTTTCACATAAAGCCAGGCAGGTTTGGACGGCTTTTTTGTCTTAATAAATGAACCCATCATTTAAAAACTGCATTTTGTATTTACTCGGGTTATCTTTGTGTAATAATAAAATTTGTTCTGAGTCATTTAAGTGTGACAAATATGAAAAAAAATTAAAAAATCAGAAAGGGGGCAAATACTTTTTCACAGCATTGTGTATATATATATATATAAGATTCGTAGCACCAATGACTGAGTTATTCCCCTGAGTCGGTTTCACTGAGGATAGTTTTTGGTACTTCCCTCTACACACACTGACACTTTGTTCTTCAGTAATTTACTCAGAATATTGCACCATGCACAGCTTGGAACGGCACCCTTATAGTCAGAACCTGACCTAAGTTTGAACAGATGTTTAGTTAGTTACATATATGACTTGCTGGTGTTTTTGTACTGCTTAGTTGCATAAAAGTGCAGGATAACCTACTTGAACAGTTCCTGAGAGTCCCTGCCTTGTGTATGGTTTTGGTATGGTGCCCCCCTGGCAAGTGTTGCAGGGCTCACCCAAGGAACAGAGGCTAAGTACCATTTGGTCTTCACCAGAGATCCTGATGGTGGAGATGGGCGGAAAACCCTACTGGCCCCCCCGGTGTTACTTGATGCGTCGTGTGGCGCTCAGGATCCTACCACCAAGGGGGTGTGTTAGAACAGGTCTACCGTGTTCCTGTTGCAGTGGACAAGTCAGTAGCCATCCAGAGGTTATTTCAGGTGCCACACAAAAGCGTAGTCAGGTCCCGGCTGAGGTTGTGCCAGGTGAGAGCAGTCAGGTCCAGCAGAGGTCAAGACAGGAGGAAGGTGAGAGAGTAGTTAGGTTCAGGCAGGAGTTGTGGCAGGCAAGAGAGTAGTCAGGTGGAGGCAGAGGTCATGGCAAGTGGCAGGCGAGACACTAGTCAAGAAAGAGTTTCTGGTCCAGCAGGGGTTTAGGCAGGTGACAAGTGAGAGAGCAATCAGGCCCAAGCAATGGTTGTGGCAGGGGGCAGGCAAGAAAGTAGTTAGACCCAGACAGGGGTCATGGCCGTTTGCAGGCGAGACAGTAGTCAGATCCAGGCAGGGCTCGAAGCAGGTGGCAGGCAAGAGCAGAGTCCAGTCCAGCAGGGGTTGTGGCAGGTGGCAGGCGAGAGAATAATCAGGTCCAAGCAGGGGTTGGGGCAGGTAGCAGGCAAGAGAGTAGTCAGATCCAGGCAAGGGTCGGGGCAATGGTAAAAAAAAAAAAATAAATAAATAAAAAGTCGGGTCAGGTCCAGGCAGAGGTAGTGGCAGGCAGCAAACAGCAGAGTAGTCGGGTCATGTGACAGGCAGAGGCTGTGGCAGGTAACATACAAGAGAGTAGTCACGTCCAGGAAGGGTTCTTGGTAGGAGGCAAACAAGAGAATAATTATGTCCAGGCAGGGGTCACAGCAAGGGGTAAACAAGAGAGTAGTCAGGTTAGGGCAGAGACAGTGACAGATAGCAAATGGAGAGTATTCAGGTCTAGCGGGAGGTCATAACAAGCAACAAATGAACATAGTCAGGTCCAAGCAGGGGTCGAAGCAGGTGGCAGACAAGAGAGTGAGCAGGTTCACCAGGGGTCGAGGTAGGCAGCAATCAAGATGGTGATCAGGTCCAGACAGAGGTCATAGCAAGCAGCAGGCAAGAGAGTAATCACGTCTAGCAAGATTTGAGGCAGGAGAAAGGCAAGAGCGTAGTCAGGTCAAGGCAGGGTTCGAAGCATACGGCAGGTAAGAAAAGCAGTCGGTCCATATAGGGGGTCTTGGCAGGAAGCAGGCAAGAGAACAGTCAGGTCTAGGGGGAGGTCGTGACAAGCAACAGATGCAAGAGTAGTCAGGTCCAGGCAGGAGTCGAAGCAGGTGGCAGACAAGAGAGTAATCAGGTTCAGCCAGGGGTTGAGGTTGGCAGCAAACAAGATGGTGGTCAGGTCCAGACAGAGGTCATAGCAGGCAAGAGAGTAGTCAGGTCCAGCAAAATTTCGAGGCAGGAGAAAGGCAAGAGCGTGGTCAGGTGAAGGCAGGGTTCGAAGCAGACGCCTGGCAAGAAAAGTAGTCAGGTCCAGGTACGGGTATTGACAGGCAGCAGGCAAAAGATTAGTCTGGTCAATTGGGGTTGTCAACAAACAGGCAAGTGGCAGGTAAGTATTAACACTTTTAGTTCTAGGGTAGCTGGGGATAGGCCACATAACCAGCCACTTCAAAGGCCGGAGCCTGGTCAGAGGACACGGCATCTTTACTGAGAATTCTGGAAGCTCTGGAGGTAGTGAAGGTCCTAGGTATCCTACAAGGAATCCTGGAACATCCGGCAGGCATCCTGTGGTTACTGTAACTACTACTACAGTACTACTACTACTGTGCTACCAGCTGAACCAGCAGCCCCCCACCCCCCCTATACAAAATGTTATCCTCTTCTGTATATTACCTGCATGTCCTATGAACCCAAGAGTCCAAGTGCATTTATAAAGACAAATGGGCTCATAACAAAAAGAATCCCCCCAAAAAAGTTTCTTACCCCTCTTTCGAAGTCATATTCATAATAGGTGATCTTGCTCTCGGTGAGTACAAATAACCTCTTCTTGTAGTTGAGGGGCGAAGTTTTCCGCTTCTGTTGAGATCGCTTTAGGAAAATACTCTCCAGGATACTGGGCACTGCAGAGGCCATGGTGCTGAAAAGTCTCCGGCAAGACCGTTCCCCAATTTAAACCTTTAAAAATAAGAAATAAATATGATGCGATACGTGAACTAAAGGCTCTTATACGGCAGTATAAACAAGTACCAAATCCAGTTACAAATGGTGATGGACGAATCTGCTTGGGTTCGATCTGCGGCAAACACGTCCAAAAATTTGCATATTTCGGCAAAAACGTCCAAAAATTTGCACATTTTGGCAAGCACGTCCAAAAATTTGCCCATTTCGGCAAGCACGTCCAAAAATTTGCCCATTTCGGCAAGCATGTCCAAAAATTTGCCCGTTTTGGCAAGCACGTCCAAAAATTTGCACATTTCGGCAAGCACGTCCAAAAATTTGCACATTTCGGCAAGCACGTCCAAAAATTTGCACATTTCGGCAAGCACGTCCAAAAATTTGCACATTTCGGCAAGCACGTCCAAAAATTTGCACATTTCGGCAAACGCGTCCAGAAATTTGCACATTTTGGCAAGCACGTCCAAAAATTTGCATGTTTCGGCAAGCACGTCCAAAAATTTGCCCATTTCGGCAAGCATGTCCAAAAATTTGCCAGTTTCGGCAAGCACGTTCAAAAATTTGCCCGTTTCGGCAAGCACGTCCAAAAATTTGCACATTTCGGCAAGCACGTCCAAAAATTTGCACATTTCGGCAAGCACGTCCAAAAATTTGCACATTTCGGCAAGCACGTCCAAAAATTTGCACATTTCGGCAAGCACGTCCAAAAATTTGCACATTTCGGCAAGCACGTCCAAAAATTTGCACATTTCGGCAAGCATGTCCAAAAATGTGCAAATTACAATTTTTACTGCAAACAGGGGGCAGAGTTCAGGCTTGAAGCGGAACTAATGTCCCGCTTTAGCAAACTGCGTGCACGCCGGCTCCTTATTGCAATGTCTCTTCTGCAATAAAATACACCTACCTACCGGCTCGCTGCCTTCTGCGGCATGTAACAAGAGTTGAAATTGAAGTGCCATACCACTGCTAAGAGGTGCAGATACAACTATATTCAATTAACCGCCTTCTGACCGAATAACATAGATACCGCAAGGCGGATCTGCTGCACCAGATCACGAACTACCCTGTTTCCCCGAAAATAAGACCTAGCGTGATTGTCGGTGATGGCTGCAATATAAGCCCTACCCCCCAAATAAGCCCTACGCTGTTTCCCCGAAAATAAGCCCTACCCTGAAAATAAGACCTACAAGGACTTTAACAAGGGCTTATTTGGGGGGTAGGGCTTATATTGCAGCCATCACCGACAATCATGCTAGGTCTTATTTTCGGGGAAACAGGGTAGGTACGTGATCCCGCACTTACGGGCAGGGCGTGCGCGTGTGCGCCACGGCGCACTGCCCATGCTATGATTAACACAGTGGATTACCGCCGGCTACCGCCGATCATCATGAATTTACACAGGACAGAGTCAATCCAATGTAAACAAGGCAGAGCCCTGTCCTGTCGGGGGGGGGGGGGGGTCGAGGGGGCCAAGCAGGGAAAGGGGCCAAGCAGGGAAAGAAGTTCCATTACTTGCCTTAGTAAAAGTACTGTGTGCGGCAACAAAACACTGGCTAGGCACACATTTAATTCTTAGATCGCCCTAGATGTTTAACCTCGTTCCGGCCAGTGTCATTAGTACAGTGACAGTGCATATTTTTTAGCACTAACCACTGGATTAGTGTCACTGGTTCCCAAAAAAATGTCAGTGTCCAAATGTTCGCCGCAATATCGCAGTCCCGCTATAAGTCGCTGATCGCCGCCATTACCAGTAAACAAAAATTTTAAAAAATGATAAAAATTTCATGATGGGCATCGATTACTGCATTATGTATGATAGGCATTAATGATCACCATATCCACTATATTATGTACGATAGCCAATGATTATTGCCATTTTTACGACATTACGTAGGATAAGCATTGATTATTGCCATATCAGCTACATTATGTTTGATAGCCATTATTGATTGCTATATCTACTACATTATGTATACTAGGCATTGTATTTCCATGTTTATTACACTATATAGGAGTGCCATTAATTATTGCCATATTTACTACATTATGTATGATAAGCATTGATTATTGCCATATCAACTACATTATGTATGATAAGCATTGATTATTGCTAAATCAACTACCTTATGTAGGATAGGCATTGATTATTGCCATTTTTACTACATTATGTATGATAAGAATTGATTATTGCCATATCCACTACATTATGTATTATAGGCATTAATTATTGCCATATCAATTACATTATGTATGATAGGCATTGATTATTGCCATACGAACTACATTATGTATGATAGGCATTGATTATTGCCATACAAACTACATTATGTATGATAGGCATTGATTATTGCCATACGAACTACATTATGAAGGATA
Source organism: Aquarana catesbeiana (assembly GCF_042186555.1). Lineage (NCBI taxonomy): Eukaryota > Metazoa > Chordata > Amphibia > Anura > Ranidae > Aquarana > Aquarana catesbeiana. Next base: position 316,421,679 of record NC_133332.1, on the reverse strand, counting down.
GCCGGTAATGATCACCATATCTACTACACTATTGCCATTTAGGAAGTTGCCGTTATCTCTGCAGCTCTTATCTATGATTGTCCTACCTACTATATATGTACATACTGTCAGTATATCTGCCATCTTTACACTGCAATAGAAAAGGGCAAGAAATGCTGAAATAAAATCATTAACAAAAAAAAAAAAAAAATCGGTCCGTTACTTACAGCACCACATGGGACTTTCCTAGGCGCCGAAGCTCATGGCCCCATCCTCCGTCTGTCGGAGGTTGTATTAGGAGAAGGACACCATGTAGACTGAGACTCTGCTGTGTTATTTCTTTCTTTTTTTTTTTTTTTTTTTTTCACAATCCTCCCAGTTCCTCTTTTTAGTTTCCTGTGTCAGCACTGGCTTAGTTTCGCTAGTTATCATTACAACATAACAGATACGGTTCTGTATTGGCAACATGAATCTCTATAATAGTTGTATAACAAGCATTCTTGTAAAAAAAAAAAAAAAAAAAAAAATGACTTTTTTTGCTTATGTGCTTCTTTTTTTTTATTATTTTTACATTCATAATTAATTAGTCCATACAATCCTATTAACTGCAATAGAACTGGTAATAATGAGCCATTAGTGACAGCTCATCAGTTAAATAGACCAAGGCTGCAAAAGGTGTAAATTCAGCCATTTCCTGCAATAGAAGGCTCTACATTTAAAAGAATAAAAATATAAAGTATAAAAAAAAAAGATAAATAAACACCGTAATGTAAAAAGAAATTAAAATGGTATTAAACCTTCATTGTTTTTTTCCCTTAAAATAACAAACATGTCATACTTACCTGCTCTGTGCAATGCTTTTGCACAGAGCAGCCCCGATCCTCTTCTTCTGGGGTCCCCCGCTGGCGCTCCAGGCCCCTCCTCTTCGTTGGAAACGGCTTTCCGGGGGGGCACCTGTGCTTGCTTGCTCCTGAGCCCATGCTGCAGCGTCCATTGACACGAAGGGACTCAGCCCCCCCCCCCGCTCCTGTGTCACAGCTTGTGAGCCAATCTGCCCAATGAGGAGCGGCGGGACAGCTGCAATCGTGCACATCGCTGGATCGGGTCGGGCTCAGGTAAGAAAAAGGGGAGGAAGCTGCAGGTCAGAATGTTTTTCACCTTAATGCATGCCCGGTCATAAGGGGCGCAGGAGCACCGCCCTCACCCCTAATCCGTGCACCTGGCCCCCAATCTCCATGCAGGGCGCCGGACGCATGGATTTCAATGGGGTTTTTTTTTTTTTTTGAAGCACATGATTGGAGCCTGAGGCTCTCATTGGCTTCAAAAAAGGGTGGGCTCAGGGCGCAGAGCACTGTGCCCCCAGCCCACCCAGTTGTGTGACATAAGCGAATTATTATTCGCTAATGTCTTCCTGCTTCTCCTCCAGGCCAATCAGGAAGCGGGTCTTGAGACCCGATTGGCCAGGGAGTCTCAGGACTCCCAGCCAATCAGGTCTAAGGACCCGCTTCCTGTTTGGCCTGGGAGGAGAAGCAGGAAGATATTAGGGAATAATAATAATAATTCGAGAAGCAACGGCCCTGGCCCTTCCCTTCTCATGTGCAGTGAGGAGCAGTAGGTGGAGGGGCGGAGGGGCAGCACCAGCCTCTTCCAGGAACCCTACCCCGGATCCAGCACCAACACCTCGTCCTCCTAAGGTAAGGCCATGGATCGCCACCTTCCCGTCTGAACCCTCCGGGGGAGGGGGGGGGGGGGATGGGGTGCTAGTGCGAGCGAGGGGGCCAGGTGTATCTGCCGCCACCCCCCAAAAAAAACTGAGCACCAGCCACCACTGCATTAAGTTGAAAAACCTTAAGGCTTTAGAACCACTTTACCAACACAGTGACTAAGTGGTTAGCACTTCCGCCTAGCAGCACTAGGGGGTCGCCGGTTCAAATCCAAACCAAGACACTACCTGCCTGGAGTTTGCATGTTCTCCCTGTGCCTGCGTGGATTTCCTCTGGATAATCCGGTTTCCTCCCACACTCCAAAGACATGCTAGCAGGTTCATTGGCTCTTGTCTAAACTGGCCCCTAGTATGTATGAATGAGAGTTTAGGGACTTTAGATTGCAAGCTCCTTGAGGGCGGGGACTAATGTGAATGTGCAATATACTGTATATGTGAAGCGCTGTGTAAATTGACGGCGCTATACAAGTACCTGCAATAATAACACCATATTGTATTGTGAATACGCAATCACTTCAAATAAAAATGTTGCTGCTTTTTTTGTTGGTGTCTTTTTATGTGATTTTTTTTTTTTTTTTTTTATAATTGATTGCAATAAAAAGATGTAATTTTAACAGATGCATATATTGATTTATGTGTGACAACTGGTAAAATCATGTCATGTATATGAGATGTGCTGCCTTCTAATATCCCCACTACCTAAAAAATGAAAAAAAAAAAAAAAAAAAAAAAAATATAGCATAAAAACAACAAAATACATAGTTACATAGTTGGTTTGGTTGAAAAAAAGTCAATCTAGTTCAACCAATAGAAGGTAGAAAAAAAATACAATTCTATATGTACACAATCCTATACCCACAGTTGATCCAGACAAAGGCAAAAAAAACCCAAAAAACAATAAATGCATGATCCAATAAATACAGAATACAGGCATACCCCGCTTCACGTACACTCGCGAGTATGCACACATTGGCACCAATGGGAAATCTTGGTCAGCTTGACACGGCACTGCTCCCGGGTTTCTAACATTTAACATTGGCGTCTATTGAAAATCTTGGTAAACTTGACATGGCACTGCTCCCGAACCAGAAGTGACAGGGACACCAAACTTGGGGAGCACCTAGAGGGGACCCAGGACAACATATATGATTTTCGGGTCGGCCAGCTTGCCTAGGTAATCAGTTATGCCTGTAAATGACTATTGTAATGCACTACATACATTAAGAAGCAGTGGTGGCTGGTGCTCAAAATTTTTTGGGGGGGGGCGCAAACAAGCTGAAAAATTCTGAAAAAAAAACATCAATTGCAGCCACTGTGCCCATCAAAAGCAGCCACTGTGCTCATCAAATGCCGCAACTGTGCCCATCAATTGCAGCCACTGTGACATCAAATGAGGCCACTGTGCCCATCAAATGCTACCATTGTGCCCATCAAATGCCGCCACTGTGCCCATCAATTGCAGCCAATGTGACATCAAATGCAGCCACTATGCTCATCAAATGCGGCCACTGTGCCCATCAAATGCGGCCACTGTGCCCATCAAATGCGGCCACTGTGCCCATCAAATGCGGCCACTGTGCCCATCAAATGCGGCCACTGTGCCCATCAATTGCGGCCACTGTGCCCATCAATTGCTACCATTGTGCCCATCAATTGCAGCCACTCTGCCAAATAATGTATTTTAAAAAAATAGGAAAATAAAACGAGAATAAATCAACAAAAGAAATCAATACAGATTGAATAATAAAAGAAGGTTAAAAAAATAAAGGAATAAATAAATACAATGAATACAGAATAAATAATGAAAGGACAGAAATATTAATTTAAAATAGTTGAAAAATAAAACAAGAATAAATCAACAAAAGAAAATCAATGCAAAATAAATAACAAAAGAATAAAGAAATAACAGAATAAGTAAATTAAATACATAAATAGAATATAATAAATAAAAAAGGACACAAAAATTAATTGAAAAAAAAATCAATCAATAAAATAATTAAATACATAGCAAATAAAGGAAATAAAAAAAATACATTTAAAAGAATAAGCTTTTAGAATGGCTACTAATATAAAGAAACCCTGTCAGGTCTGTAAGTAATTTTTATTCCAGACATTTTCTGCAGCAGAAGACAGCATGCACTCATCTGTCTGGCGGCCTACGAATCCTCCATTCCATCGCTGCAGCCTTGGAAAGCCTCTTCAGCATTTGACACTTCTGGGAGTGTCAGATGTCTGTGCCCTACATGGTGTGATGTGGTCCCATCCTCAGAACACTGCATTGGTACAGGACTGAGCAGTAAAGAAGAGGTCGGAGAAGGGTACCAGCATGCAATGGGGATCGTGTGTGCTGAATGCCGAAGAGGCTTTTTGGGGGCGCAGCGCTGGAATGAAGTATTTGGGGGGGGGGGGGGGATTCTAGCAGAAACCATGTCCCAGCCTAATGATGTGGCCACTAGTGCTGCACTGATTATAGTGCATACATGATGACATCAACAAGGGAGGGAGCAGCAAGACCAATCAGAGACCAGCATGCAAAGTGGCTACGGCGGACCATCTATCACTTCTATCACATCTATAACTGGTAAACTGGAGGATCACAAGAGTGCAAATTCAGGTAAGTATTGATGAGCATTAGAACTATTATTTAAAAAAAAAACAAAAAACTTCATGCAAGTTGGCCAGTACTAGTTAGTCACACTCAGCTAGTCTCGTTCTGTAATGTTGAAGACCTTTTGTAGCTTCTCCAATCTCCCTTCTTCGGTTTCAATGAGTTTCTTAAAGATACCCCAGCAATCTACACATTTCATGGTGATTGGATAAGATGTCAGTGCTACCTGTGTGTGGATATCAATGCTGGGCTATGTTCCTGGCACTCACTGGTACTAAAGAAGAGGCTTGGATGAGCTACGAAGCATCTTCTCCATTACAGAACAAGTTCAGATGAATAAGACTAAACTACTACTCGAAAAACCAAGACTTGGATTCATGAGAACCTTCACATTCTTACAGGCAAGTTATAGACAACTGGAGGAAAAGTTATGGGTTAGAGGTCCCTACACTGTACAGCTTATCCATAAAGATCCATATATTTCTGTTACCCATAGAGGTCCAAACACTGCAAAGCTACCCATAGGAGGTATCTAAATTGCAGAGCTACCCACTGCAAAGCTACTCATAGAGGTCCAAACACTGCAAAGCTACTCATAGAGGTGCATATACTGCAAAGCTACCCAAAGGAGGTCCCTACACTGCAAAGCTACCCATAGGGGTCCATACATTGCAAAACTACCCATTGAGGTCCATACACTGTAAAGCTACCCAGAAAAGGTCCATACACTGCAAAGCAGCTACTCATAGAGGTCCATACATTGCAAAACTACCCATTGAGGTCCATACACTGCAAAGCTACCCATAGAGGTATCTACATTGCAGAACTACCCACTGCAAAGCTACTCATAGAGGTCCCTACATTGCAGAGTTACCCATAGAGGTCCATACATTGCAGAGTTACCCATAGAGGTCCATACATTGCAGAGTTACCCATAGAGGTCCCTACACTGCAAAGCTACCCATAAGGGTCCCTACACTGCAAAGCTACCCATAGAGGTCTATAAATTGCAAAGCTACCCATAGAGGTCCATACATTGCAAAACTACCCATTGAGGTCTATACACTGCAAAGCTACCCATAGAGGTCCCTACACTGCAAAGCTACCCATAGAGGTCCATACATTGCAGAGCTACCCATAGAGGTCCCTACACTGCAAAGCTACCCATAGAGGTCCCTACACTGCAAAGCTACCCATAGAGGTCCATACATTGCAGAGCTACCCATAGAGGTCCATACACTGCAGAGCTACCCATAGAGGTCCCTACACTGCAAAGCTACCCATAGAGGTCCATACATTGCAAAACTACCCATTGAGGTCCATACACTGCAAAACTACCCATAGAGGTATCTACATTGCAGAACTACCCACTGCAAAGCTACTCATAGAGGTCCCTACACTGCAAAGCTACCCATAGAGGTCCATACATTGCAGAGCTACCCATAGAGGTCCATACATTGCAGAGCTACCCATAGAGGTCCCTACACTGCAAAGCTACCCATAGAGGTCCCTACACTGCAAAGCTACCCATAGAGGTCTATACACTGCAAAGCTACCCATAGAGGTCCATACATACAAAACTACCCATTGAGGTCCATACACTGTACAGCTACCCAGAAAAGGTCCATACACTGCAAAGCTACCCATAGAGGTCCAGACATTGCAAAACTACCCATTGAGGTCCATACACTGCAAAGCTACCCATAGAGGTCCATACACTGCAAAGATACCCTTAGGAGGTCCAAACATTGCAGAGCTACCCATAGAGGTCCATACATTGCAAAGCTACCCATAGAGGTCCATACATTGCAAAGCTAACCATTTACAGAGTGTTTTTATTTATTTTTTAACTCTTTAACAAACTGTATATAGCTGGTTGCTAAGGAGTGGGACGGGAAGCTCCATTCTTCTTTCTCTGTGGACTTGACCCAAAACGCCCCCTTGAGGCCATTTTGTGTATTTGGCTCTGCATTTCCCACATTATTATACCCTCCTAGATCCTCTTCATCAAAGAGGAGCCCAAACTCAGTGCATTAATCAGACACCCCCCAATCTACAGGTCATCATTGCTCTCTATGACACGGGTTCGATTTTACTTGACTTCCTGTCCCTGTGACAGCAGGACAAGAAATTCTCACCTGACAAATAGTGATGCTTTTTTTTTTTTTTTTTTGATATTGCACAGACTATAATCAGATTTAGTTTTGTATCAAATCCTTGCTCTCCCCTTTGCAATGATATCTTATAAAAAAAAAAAAAAAGCGCAGAACTAAAATTAACAATTATTATCTGAGAAGAGCACAGTACTGGGATGGCTTTATTAAAAAACAAAACAAAAAAAAAAAAAAAAACAAAACAAAAGAAAGATAATAGAACTTTAACTATTTGTTAGTAGTAAATTTGTATAATGAAAAGCAAGAAGAATCCGTAAAAAACGGTTAAATCCAAAGCTATATTGTTTGACGTATTTGTAATTAGATCTGAAGATTAATCTGCTTATATTTTATCTTTCCTGGTTCCTTCCTTCCCCCTCCATCAACATCCTGATGAAATCTTTAAATAAAAGCTTTCAATTGTCAATGGTTGATATTGCTCTACATTCAGATTTTTTTTTTTTTTTTTTTTTTTATCAAATCCTTGCTCTCCCCTTTGCAACATTATCTTATTAAAAATCTTAAAAAACGCAAAAAAAAAAAAAAAAAAAAAAAAAGCAGAACTAAAATTAACAATTGTTATCTTAGATGAGCGCAGTGCTGGGAAGGCATTATTGAAAAAAAAAAAAACATCACATACAGAGCATCCAGGAAGTATTCACAGAGGTTCACTTTTTCCACATTTTGTTATGTTACAGCCCAATTCCAAAATGGATTGAATGAATTATTTTCTTCAAAATTCTACAAACAATCCCCCATAATGACAACGCGAAATAATTTTTTTTGAAATCTTTGCACTTTTATTAAACATAGACAGCTAAAAAAATCCCATGTATACAAGTATCACAGTCTTTGCTCAATACTTTGGTGAAGCACATTTTGAACGTGGTGCCAGGTGGAGGGGAGGACAGAGCGGGAGTAGCCAGGTGGAGGGGAGGACAGGGTGGGAGCAGCCAGGTGGAGGGGAGGACAGGGTGGATGGAGCCAGGTGGAGGGGAGGACAGGGTGGATGGAGCCAGGTGGAGGGGAGGACAGAGTGGGAGCAGCCAGGTGGAGGGGAGGACAGGGTGGATGCAGCCAGGTGGAGGGGAGGACAGGGTGGATGCAGCCAGGTGGAGGGGAGGACAGGGTGGATGGAGCCAGGTGGAGGGGAGGACAGAGTGGGAGCAGCCAGGTGGAGGGGAGGACAGGGTGGATGCAGCCGGGTGGAGGGGAGGACAGGGTGGATGGAGCCAGGTGGAGGGGAGGACAGGGTGGATGCAGCCAGGTGGAGGGGAGGACAGGGTGGATGCAGCCAGGTGGAGGGGAGGACAGGGTGGATGGAGCCAGGTGGAGGGGAGGACAGGGTGGATGCAGCCAGGTGGAGGGGAGGACAGGGTGGATGCAGCCAGGTGGAGGGGAGGACAGGGTGGATGCAGCCAGGTGGAGGGGAGGACAGGGTGGATGGAGCCAGGTGGAGGGGAGGACAGGGTGGATGCAGCCAGGTGGAGGGGAGGACAGGGTGGATGCAGCCAGGTGGAGGGGAGGACAGGGTGGATGGAGCCAGGTGGAGGGGAGGACAGGGTGGATGCAGCCAGGTGGAGGGGAGGACAGGGTGGATGCAGCCAGGTGGAGGGGAGGACAGGGTGGATGCAGCCAGGTGGAGGGGAGGACAGGGTGGATGCAGCCAGGTGGAGGGGAGGACAGGGTAGATGGAGCCAGGTGGAGGGGAGGACAGAGTGGATGCAGGCAGGTGGAGGGGAGGACAGAGCGGGAGTAGCCAGGTGGAAGGGAAGACAGAGCGGGAGTAGCCAGGTGGAAGGGAGGACAGAGTGGGAGCAGCCAGGTGGAGGGGAGGACAGGGTGGATGCAGCCGGGTGGAGGGGAGGACAGGGTGGATGGAGCCAGGTGGAGTGGAGGACAGGGTGGATGCAGCCAGGTGGAGGGGAGGACAGGGTGGATGCAGCCAGGTGGAGGGGAGGACAGGGTGGATGCAGGCAAGAGAAAGGGAGCACAGGGTGGGAGCAGCCAGGTGCAAGGGAGCACAGGGTGGGAGCAGCCAGGTGGAAAGGAGGACAGAGTGGGAGCAGCCAGGTGGAAGGGAGGACAGAGTGGGAGCAGCCAGGTGGAGGGGAGGACAGGGTGGATGCAACCGGGTGGAGGGGAGGACAGGGTGGATGGAGCCAGGTGGAGGGGAGGACAGGGTGGATGGAGCCAGGTGGAGGGGAGGACAGAGTGGATACAGGCAGGTGGAGGGGAGGACAGAGCGGGAGTAGCCAGGTGGAAGGGAGGACAGAGTGGAAGCAGCCAGGTGGAGGGGAGGACAGAGTGGGAGCAGCCAGGTGGAGGGGAGGACAGAGTGGGAGCAGCCAGGTGGAGGGGAGGACAGGGTGGATGCAGCCGGGTGGAGGAGAGGACAGGGTGGATGCAGCCAGGTGGAGGGGAGGACAGGGTGGATGGAGCCAGGTGGAGGGGAGGACAGGGTGGATGGAGCCAGGTGGAGGGGAGGACAGGGTGGATGCAGGCAAGTGAAAGGGAGCACAGGGTGGGAGCAGCCAGGTGCAAGGGAGCACAGGGTGGGAGCAGCCAGGTGCAAGGGAGCACAAGGTGGGAGCAGCCAGGTGGAAAGGAGGACAGAGTGGGAGCAGCCAGTAATAAGGTCCTGTACCTCTATAGAAGCCTGCATCCCCACACCCCCACCTGGAGGTAAGTTCTTACCTTGGGGAATATATAGTAGAATCAGATCACTGGCACTTTCTCTCTGGCTCCCTCCACCTGACAGCCTCGTGGTCCCTCTTCTCCTCTCAAGGTCCTCCTCTCCCCTCCTGAAGCCTGTCAGTTTCGGCGTCGCTGCCCCGTGTCCTGATGGGGGGGTCGGCATCAGCACAGCCTGTTCACTATTTTCTCGGGGGGCTGGGAGCAATTGACCCGTTGTCCCCCCCCCCCTCCCCCCGATCCGCCCCTGTTCTTACATAATCAATGCTTGGAATTTGTGGGGCTTTTTTGTTCACCCGCCACTTGAGGATTCTTGTGGTCCTCACGTGGCTTGTGGTCAGAAGTAATGGGATTAAGGTCTGGGAAGTTTGCTGGCCATGGACCCAAAATTTCCATGTTTTGTTCCCCAAGCCACTTAGTTATCACTTTTGACTTATGGCAAGGTGCTCAATCATGCTGGAAAATGCATTGCTCTTCACCAAGATGTTCTTGGATGGTTGGGAGAAGTTGCTCTCGAAGGATGTTTTTGTACCATTCTTTATTCATGGTTCTGTTCAGTGGTCTCCAAACTGCGGCCCTTTGCTTATCTGTATTCAGCCCTTGGAGCACTATTCTCCCCACTGACATGGGCAATTATTCCTCCCATTTACAACAACCATAGGGCACTATTCCTGCCAGTGATACCAATGATGGGGCACTATTCCTCAAACTGATACCAATGATGGGGCACTATTCCTCAAACTGATACCAATGATGGGGCACTATTCCTCAAACTGATACCAATGATGGGGCACTATTCCTCAAACTGATACCAATGATGGGGCACTATTCCTCAAACTGATACCAATGATGGGGCACTATTCCTCTCACTGACGCCAAGGCTTTTTTTACTCCCGCTGGCCGGACACTCCGGCCCCACTAAAATCTGAAGGACTGCAAACTGGCCCTTTGGTTAGAAAGTTTAGAGACCCCTGGGATAGATGATACTGGATGCCCTCCAGCCAGGAAATGAGGTGGGGAGCTCCATCTGACTTGCTGTAGCTTCTACTGCACATGGTGAGAAGCTCACAGTGTGCGGTGAACAGTCCAGAAGAGGAGCCGGTACAACAGTGCAAGACTGAAGGGAAGGTCAACCTTAAAACCCAGCTCCAGCTTGGTTTGGTCCGGGTTACTCCCTGCTTATTTACAAAATTTGCATCCAAGTTTTTTTCATCTTATTTGCCTAAATTGTGTCTTGTTCCCGTAAACTGAAACCCATACAAGTGAAGTGTTTGTGCTGAAGGTGTTATTCCGTGGGTGGGTGTTCATTGGATATTTTGTTTTGCAAAATAAAATATATTACAATGCGTGGCGTTTGGGAGGTTACAGGTCGTTCCGAGGTGAAGCAAAACCTGAAGGGCAGCGGCATTCCTGGTTTCGAAGGACGCCGCCATCTTTCTTCATCGCCATCTGCTGGTCATTATTCAGCACTGCAATTCATGACACCTGCCCTACTCAATGCTTACGGGGCTTTTTGTCCCAGAGGATGGGTGCGGGTACTCCCCCTTTCCGGGTAAACTCTTGTCTCCGCCCCCCCTCTACCCACCTCCGAGCACCGCCCCTTTGGTTCCGCCTCCCAGTACCGCCCCTTTCAGAGAATACAGAACCAACTATCATTTTGTGGTGCTACGTAGTTTCTATGGAATGTGTAAATTATTACAAAATCTCAATCTCAAACCACCACTCACTCCAACGGCAACACTCTCGACCTCGTATTCTCCCATCGCTGCACTCCCTGCAACCTCTCTCTCTGATCACCACCTTATCCGTTTCACACTCTCCTCGTCTCCTACCTCCCATGCTGCCAACCCACAAACCACTATCCACAGAAACCTTCGCAACCTCAACCCTTCCCTTCTTCATTCTGCTACTGATGGCCTTCACGTCAAATATCGCACCCCCCCCCCCGTCCTGCCCAGACCTAACCACTTCCATCTACAACAAGCTGTCATCCTCTCTAGACGTGCTTGGTCCTCTTTCTACACGCAGAACCAGGCCCCCATCTGCCACAACCCTGGCAAAACAGTCGTCACCAGAAGTCTCAAGAGACGCAAGCCGTGCTCTTGAGCGAGTGTGGTGGAAATCTCCATCCCTGAAAGACTTTACCCTCTACAAACCTGCCCTTCTCAAGTACAACTCCTGCCTCCACACTGCTAAACAAACCTACTACACTCTCATCGAAACCCTCTCATCCAAACCTCCTCAACTCTTTTCTACCCTTAATTCCTTACTTCACCCCCCCACTGCCCCCACCTACCAACTTGCTTACCGCTCAACAGATTGCCAACCATTTCAAAAGCAAAATCGACACAACTCGCAAGGAGATATCCAGCATTCAATTTCCTCCCCTACCCAACACATCAGGTCCAACACCACACTCAATACTCTCATTCTTCTGCCCGGTTACCACCGACGAAGTTGATAAACTCCTCTCCATGGCCCACCTCACTACCTGTCCCCTCACAAGTACTGCGACCACCTTCCCACTCTATCCTAAACTCCCTAACCCAGATCTTTGACCTCTCCCTCTCCTTCGGCACCTTTCCTTCCTCGCTCAAACATGCACTGGTTACCCCCATACTTAAAAAACCCTCACTAGACCCCACCTGTTTGAATAACTTAGGACCCATCTTCCCTGCTCCCATTTGCCTCCAAGCTCATCAAACGCCTTGTCCATGACCGAATGAGTCGCTACCTCATGCACAACAACCTTTTCGACCCCCTACAGTCCGGCTTCCATCCACAACATTCCACTGAAACTGCCCTAAAACTCACCAATAACCTACTAACTGCTAAAACCAATGGCCATTACTCCATACGCATACTCTTAGACCTCTCTGCTGCCTTCGGCACAGTTGACCACCTGCTCCACCTCAGCAAACTACACTCCCTTGGCCTCCGTGATTCTGCTTTATCCTGGTTTTCCTCCTACCTATCTCAGCGCACTGCGACCACCTTCCCACTCTATCCTAAACTCCCTAACCCATATCCTCCACCTCTTCCTTTCCTCCGGCACCTTTCTTTCTCGCTCAAACATGCACTGGTTACCCTCATACCTAAAAAACCCTCACTAGACCCCACCTGTTTGAATAACTTAAGACCCATCTTCCCTGCTCCTATTTGCCTCCAAGCTCATTGAACGCCTTGTCCATGACCGAATGAGTCGCTACTTGACGGACAACAACCTTCTCGACCCCCTACAGTCCCGCTTCCATCCACAACATTCCACTGAAACTGCCCTAAAACTCACCAATGACCTACTAACTGCTAAAACCAATGGCCATTACTCCATACTCATACTCTTAGACCTCTCTGCTGCCTTCGACACAGTTGACCACCTGCTCCACCTCAGCAAACTACACTCCCTTGGGCCTCCGTGATTCTGCTTTAGGCTGGATTCACACCTATGCATTTTTAGTGCTTTTTGCATTTTGCAGATTTGCACTACAGTCCATTTTACATGGTTTCCTATGGAACACATTCTGTAGTGCAAATCTGCAAAATGCAAAAAGCACTAAAAATGCATAGGTGTGAATCCAGCCTTATCCTGGTTCTCCTCCTACCCATCTCGGCGCACTTTCAACTCCATCTCCTCCGCTCCTCCTCCTGTTGGGGTACCCCAAGGCTCAGTCCTTGGGCCCCTCCTATTCTCGCTCTATACCTCTTCCCTGGGCCAGTTGATAACCTCCCATGGCTTCCAATACCACCTCTACACCTCTACACCTAGATCTATCTCTCTACTCCTCAACTCACCCCCTCGCGATCTCCTCAGGGATCTCAAACTTACTGAATGACATATCGGTATGGATGTCACACCATTTTCTCAAACTCAATCTTTATAAAACTGGGCTTGTTATATTTCCTTCTTCCCGCCCCCCCCCCCCCCCCCCCAAGGACTTTACCATTAAGATCAACAGCACAACCATTGGTCCCTCCACACATGTCAGGGTGCTGGGTGCAATCCTTAACTCTGACCTCTCCTTCAGCCCCCACATCCAATCACTGGCTAAATCCTGCCACCTTAACCTCCGCAACATCTCCGGAATTGGACCCTTCCTGACTAATGACACCACAAAGCAACTTAATCACTCCTTGATTATTTCCCACCTTGACTACTGCAAGTCTCTCCTTAATGGCCGACCCTTACACAGGCTCCTCCCCCCTTCAGTCTATTATGAATGCTGCTGCTAGACTAATACACCTCACTAATCGATCCGTGACTGCTGCTCCTCTCTGCCAATCCCTTCACTGGCTTCCCCTCCCCCACCGTGTAAAATTCAAAATGCTAACCATAACATACAAGGCCATTCACAACATCACCCCCCATCTACATCACCAACCTCATCTGCAGATATCGCCCCAAACCGCCCCCTCCGCTCCTCCCAGGACCTCCTGCTCTCTAGCTCCCTTGTTACCTCCTCCCATGTTCACCTTCAGGACTTCTCCAGAGCCTCTCCCATCCTCTGGAACGCCCTGCCCCGGTATGTCCGATCAGCCCCTACCCTGTCCACCTCCAGGACTTCTCCAGAGCCTCTCCCATCCTCTGGAACTCCCTGCCCCGGTATGTCCGATCAGCCCCTACCCTGTCCACCTCCAGGACTTCTCCAGAGCCTCTCCCATCCTCTGGAACTCCCTGCCCCGGTATGTCCGATCAGCCCCTACCCTGTCCACCTCCAGGACTTCTCCAGAGCCTCTCCCATCCTCTGGAACTCCCTGCCCCGGTATGTCCGATCAGCCCCTACCCTGTCCACCTCCAGGACTTCTCCAGAGCCTCTCCCATCCTCTGGAACTCCCTGCCCCGGTATGTCCGATCAGCCCCTACCCTGTCCACCTCCAGGACTTCTCCAGAGCCTCTCCCATCCTCTGGAACTCCCTGCCCCGGTATGTCCGATCAGCCCCTACCCTGTCCACCTCCAGGACTTCTCCAGAGCCTCTCCCATCCTCTGGAACTCCCTGCCCCGGTATGTCCGATCAGCCCCTACCCTGTCCACCTCCAGGACTTCTCCAGAGCCTCTCCCATCCTCTGGAACTCCCTGCCCCGGTATGTCCGATCAGCCCCTACCCTGTCCACCTCCAGGACTTCTCCAGAGCCTCTCCCATCCTCTGGAACTCCCTGCCCCGGTATGTCCGATCAGCCCCTACCCTGTCCACCTCCAGGACTTCTCCAGAGCCTCTCCCATCCTCTGGAACTCCCTGCCCCGGTATGTCCGATCAGCCCCTACCCTGTCCACCTCCAGGACTTCTCCAGAGCCTCTCCCATCCTCTGGAACCCCCTGCCCCGGTATGTCCGATCAGCCCCTACCCTGTCCACCTCCAGGACTTCTCCAGAGCCTCTCCCATCCTCTGGAACTCCCTGCCCCTACCCTGTCCACCTTTAGGAGATCCCTGAAAACTCATTTATTCAGGGAAGCCTATCCCACACCCACCTAACAACCCCATCAAATCATTCCCCGCATCTATTACCTTTTGTACCACCACCCCCTCCCTTTAGAATGTAAGCTCTACGAGCCGGGCCCTCCCGTCCCCTCCGTATTGAACTGTAATTGTGTTGTCCCCCCTCTACATTGTAAAGCGCTGCGTAAACTGTTGGCACTATATAAATCGTGCATAATAATAATAATAATAATAATAAATTATAACAAGAAATTCAGTAAAATACCCTGCAGACAGCAACAATAGATCTCCCCCCAGCAACCATAGATCCATCACAGCAAAAATAGATCTCCCAGAAGCCAGCAGCAGTAGACCCCTTCCTCAACAGTGGAACCCTCCCGATCAGCAGTTGACCCCCCCCCCCCTCCCCTGCAACAATAGATCAATCACCAGTAGCCATAGTTCTCCGAGCAACAATCGTTCTCTCAGGAGCCAGCGTCAGTAGACCCTTTCCTCAACAGTAGATCCCTCCCAGCAGCACAGCAACTGACCCCCCCCCCCCAACAATAGATCTACTACAGCAGCAATAGATCCACAGAAGCCAGCATTAGTAGAGCCCTTCCTCAACAGTAGATCCCTCTCAGCAGAAATTGCCCCCCCCCCCCACAGAAACATAAGATCCACCCCAGCAATAATAGATCCACCCGATGCCAGCATTAGTAGACCCCTTCCTTAACATTAGATCCCTCCCAGCAGCAATTGACCCCCCAGCAACATAAGATCCACATCAGCAATAATAGATCCACCAGAAGCCAGAAGCAGTAGACCCCTTCCTCAACAGTAGATCATTCCCAGCAGCAATTACCCCCCCCAGCAACAATAGATCCCCCAGAAGCCAGCATTAGTAGAGCCCTTCCTCAACAGTAGATCCCTCCCAGCAGAAATTGACCCCCCCCCCCCAGAAACATAAGATCCACCCCAGCAATAATAGATCCACCAGAAGCCAGCATTAGTAGACCCCTTCCTCAACATTAGATCCCTCCCAGCAGCAATTGACCCCCTAGAAACATAATATCCACCCCAGCAATATTAGATCCCCAGAAGCCAGCAGCACTTGACCCCTTCCTCAACAGTAGATCCTACCCAGCAGAAATTGCCCCCCCCCCCTAGCAGCAAAAGATTCCCCAGAAGCCAGCATCAGTAGACCCCTTCCTCAACAGTAGATTCCTCCCAGCAGTAATTGACCCCCCCAGCAACAATAGACTTCACAGAAGTTAGCATTAGTAAAGCTAACAATAGATCAACCCAGCAACGATAGATTCCCCAGAAGCCAGCCTCAGTAGACCCCTTCCTCAACAGTAGATCCCTCCCAGCAGCAATTGACCCCCCAGCAACATAAGACTCCCTCAGCAACAATAGATCAACCACTAATAACATAGATCCCCCAGCAACAATAGATCTCACAGAAGTTAACCTTAGTATAGCCCTTCCTCAACAGTAGATCCCTCCCAGAAGCAATTGTCCCCCCAGCAACAATAGATTCCCCAGAAGCCAGCATCAGTAGACCCCTTCCTCAACAGTAGATCCCTCCCAGCAGCAATTGTCCCCCCAGCAACAATAGATTCCCCAGAAGCCAGCATCAGTAGACCCCTTCCTCAACAGTAGATCCCTCCCAGCAGCAATTAACCCCCCAGCAACATAAGGCTCCCTCAGCAACAATAGATCAACCACTAGTAACATAGATCCCCAAGGCAACAATAGATCTCACAGAAGTTAACCTTAGTAGAGCCCTTCCTCAACAGTAGATCCCTCCCAGCAGCAATTGACCCCCCAGCAACAATACATCCATTCCAACAATAATAGATTCCCCAGAAGCCAGCAACAGTAGATCTTTCCCAGCAACAATAGATCCCCCAGAAACCAGTATCAGAAGACCCCTTCCTCAACAGTAGAACCCACCCCATCAGCAGTTGATCCCCCCGCCAGCAACAGTAGATCTCACAGAAGGCAGCATCAGTAGACCCCTTCCTTTAAGGTAGATCCCAGCAATTGACTCCCCAGCAAAAGGTCCCCCACCAGCAACAATAGATTCCCCCAAGAAAATCAAATCCTAGCCACCATCAAAAGACCCTCTAGCACACCCCAGAACCGGTTGCCATTACATGCATTCAGTGCTGGTATGTTACCCCTAAAGTGATTATTTCATACATACACTATATTATCAAAAGTATTGGGACGCCTGCCTTTACACACACAAACTTTAATGGCATCCCATTCTTAGTCCGTAGGGTTCAATATTGAGTTGGCCCCGCCCTTTGCAGCTATAACAGCTTCAACTCTTCTGGGAAGGCTATCTACAAGGTTTAGGAGTGTGTCTATAGGAATGTTTGACCATTCTTCCAGAAGAGCATTTGTGAGGTCAGGACTCTGTGCAGGCGAGT
Source organism: Aquarana catesbeiana (assembly GCF_042186555.1). Classification (NCBI taxonomy): domain Eukaryota; kingdom Metazoa; phylum Chordata; class Amphibia; order Anura; family Ranidae; genus Aquarana; species Aquarana catesbeiana. The sequence goes on along the minus strand of NC_133332.1, from coordinate 316,404,669 downwards.
CAAGTTCCTCCACCCCAAACTCGCTCATCGATGTCTTTATGGACCTTGCTTTGTGCCCTGGTCCAAATCATTTGGTGGAGGGGGGATTATGGTGTGGGGGTTGTTTTTCAGGGGTTGGCCCCTTAGTTCCAGTGAAGGGAACTCTTAATTCTCCCAACTTTGTGGGAACAGTTTGGGGACGGCCCCTTCCTGTTCCAATATGACTGCCCACCAGTGCACAAGGCAAGGTCCATAGAGACATGGATGAGCGAGTTTGAGGTGGAGGAACTTGACTGGCCTGCACAGAGTCCTGACCTCAACCCAATAGAACACATTTGGAATGATTTAGAGTGGAGACTGCGATCCAGGCCTTCTCGTCCAACATCAGTGCTCCCTTTTCATTCACAAACTGAAGCATAGTAAACACGACAGGGGGAACACAGGGGGTTTAAAGCTGCAGATAACGGGGATCCTGGATAGGAGATCAGAGTAGTAGAAAAAGGGGGGGGGCATTCCATGGAACCAATCACCCCGTGGCTCCCCTCTCCAGCAGCTGACAGTCTGCAAGATGGAGAGGAGGAAAAGCCAGCTGTGCTGCAGGGAGGGGGGAACTGCCTGCACCATAAAACCGCTACCCCCTTTTTAGGGGCTCTGCTCAGAGGGGAGGGGACTTTGGTGAAATACCAGGGGTCTCCAAACTTTTGACAAAAAGGGCCGCTTTACTGCCCCTCAGACTTTAGGGGGGTCGGACTTTGAACAGTGGAAGCAGAAAATGGTGTCAGTGGAAGAAATAGCACCCCATCATTGGTGTCAGTGGGAGGAATAGTGCCCCATCATTGATGTCAGTGGGAGGAATTGCCCCATCGTTGGTATCAGTGGTAGGAATAGTGCCCCATCATTGGTGTCAGTGAGAGGAATAGTGCCCCATCATTGGTGTCAGTGGCAGGAATAGTGCCCCATCATTGGTGTCAGTGGGAGGAATAGTGCCCCATCATTGGTGTCAGTGGGAGGAATAGTGCCCCATCATTGGTGTCAGTGGGAGGAATAGTGCCCCATCATTGGTGTCAGTGGGATGAATAGTGTCCCATCATTGGTGTCAGTAGGAGGAATAGTGTCCCATCATTGGTATCAGTGAGAGGAATAGTGTCCCATAATTGATATCAGTGGGAGGAATAGTGCCCCATCATTGGTGTCAGTGAGAGGAATAGTGCCCCATCATTGGTGTCAGTGGCAGGAATAGTGCCCCATCATTGGTGTCAGTGGGAGGAATAGTGCCCCATCATTGGTGTCAGTGGGAGGAATAGTGCCCCATCATTGGTGTCAGTGGGAGGAATAGTGCCCCATCATTGGTGTCAGTGGGAGGAATAGTGCCCCATCATTGGTATCAGTGGGAGGAATAGTGCCCCATCATTGGTGTCAGTGGGAGGAATAGTGCCCCATCATTGGTGTCAGTGGGAGGAATAGTGCCCCATCATTGGTATCAGTGAGAGGAATAGTGCCCCATCATTGGTATCAGTGGGAGGAATAGTGCCCCATCATTGGTATCAGTGAGAGGAATAGTGCCCCATCATTGGTATCAGTGGGAGGAATAGTGTCCCATCATTAGTGTCAGTGGGAGGAATAGTGCCCCATCATTGGTATCAGTGGGAGGAATAGTGCCCCATCATTGGTGTCAGTGGGAGGAATAGTGCCCCATCATTGGTGTCAGTGGGAGGAATAGTGCCCCATCATTGGTATCAGTGGGAGGAATAGTGTCCCATCATTGGTGTCAGTGGGAGGAATAGTGCCCCATCATTGGCATCAGTGGGAGGAATAGTGCCCCATCATTGGTGTCAGTGGGAGGAATAGTGTCCATCATTATCAGTGGGAGGAATAGTGCCCCATCATTGGTGTCAGTGGGAGGAATAGTGTCCCATCATTGGTGTCAGTGGGAGGAATAGTGTCCCATCATTGGTATCAGTGGGAGGAATAGTGTCCCATCATTGGTATCAGTGGGAGGAATAGTGTCCCATCATTGGTATCAGTGGGAGGAATAGTGTCCCATCATTGGTATCAGTGGGAGGAATAGTGCCCCATCATTGGTATCAGTGGGAGGAATAGTACCACAAGGGCCAGAAAAAGGAAAGCACAGGGCCGCATCGGGCCCCCTGGGCCTCAGTTTGCAGACCACTGGCCTAAACAGATCCCCAATTTCTCACTTTTGAGACAGAGAAAGCGATTGAGTACACAAATCCCCAATCCTTTCTTTTCAGTCTCAGCTGCAACAGAATGAATGAACAGGGAGCACTCTATACAGAGGCTTCCTGTTCATTCACAAACTGAATCATAGTAAACACGGGGGGGGGGGGGGGGGGCACGGGTGGATCAAAGCTGCAAAAAAAGGGGATCCTGCACAGGAGAGGGGGTGATCAGAGAAATGAAAGGGGGGGCATTCCCTGAAACCGACCCCCCTGTGGCTCCCCCTGCAGCAGCTGACGGTATGCAAGATGGAGAGGAGAAGCCAGCTGTGTTCTGTGTTGCCTGCACCATAAAGCTGCTTGTGCCCCCCTGATGAACTTATGGGGCTTGGGGCCCCATACAGGAGGGCCAGTGCTACCCCATTATCAGAGGTCCTGCTCAGAGGGGAAGGGACTTCTGCAAGATGGAGAGGAGGAGAAACCATCTGTGCTGCAGGGAGGGGGAACTGCCTGCACCATAAAGCTGCTCGTGCCCCCCTGTTGAACTAATGGGGCTTGGGCCCCATACAGGAGGGCTAGTGCTACCCCCTTATCAGCGGCCCTGCTTACAGGGGAGGGGACTTTGGTGAAATGTCAGGGGTCTATACAGAGGCTCCCAGTTCATTCACAAACTGAAGCATAGTAAACAGGAGGGGCGGGGGTCAAATCTGCAGATGATGGGGATCCTGGACAGAAAGGTGGTGATCGGAGCAGCGGAAAGAGGGGGCCATTCCTTGAAACCGACCCCCCTGTAGCTCGCCCTGCAGCAGCTGACAGTCTGCAAGATGGAGAGGAGAAGCCAGCTGTGTTCTGTGTTGCCTGCACCACAAAGCTGCTCGTGCCCCCCTGTTGAACTTATGGGGCTTGGGGCCCCATACAGGAGGGCCAGTGTTACCCCCTTATCAGCAGCCCCACTCAGAGGGGAGGGGACATTTGCAAGATGGAGGAGGAGGAGAAGCCTGCCATGCTGCTGCACCATAAAGCTGCTTGTGCCCCCCTGTTGAACTGATGGAGCTTGGGCCCCATACAAGAGGGTCAGTGCTACCCCCTTTATCAGCGGCCCTGCTCAGAGGGGAAGGGACTTCTGCAAGATGGAGAGGAGGAGAAACCATCTGTATTTCAGGGAGGAGGAGCTGCCTGCACCATAAAGCTGCTCGTGCCCCCCTGTTGAACTGATGGGGCTTGAGGCCCCATACAGGAGGGCTAGTGCTACCCCCTTATCAGCAGCCCTGCTTAGAGGGGAGGGGACTTTGTTGAAATATCAGGGGTCTATACAGAGGCTCCCAGTTCATTCACAAACTGAAGCATAGTAAACAGGAGGGGGGGGGTCAAATCTGCAGATGATGGGGATCCTGGACAGAAAGGTGGTGATCGGAGCGGCAGAAAGAGGGGGCCATTCCTTGAAACCGATCCCCCTGTAGCAGCTGACAGTCTGCAAGATGGAGAGGAGAAGCCAGCTGCGTTCTGTGTTGCCTGCACCACAAAGCTGCCTGTGCCCCCCTGTTGAACTTATGGGGCCCCATACAGGAGGGCTAGTGCTACCTCCTTATCAGTGGTCCTGCTCAGAGGGGAGGGGACTTCTGCAAGATGGAAAAGAGGAGGAGAAGCCAACCGTGCTGCCTGCACCATAAAGCTGCCTGTGCCCCCCCCCTGTTGAACTGATGGGGCTTGGGCCCTATACAGGAGGGCCAGTGTTACCCCCTTATCAGCAGCCCCGCTCAGAGGGGACTTATGCCAGATGGAGAGGAGGAGAAGCCAACTGTGCTGCCTGCACCATAAAGCTGCCTGTGCCCCCCCTGTTGAACTGATGGGGCTTGGGCCCTATACAGGAGGGCCAGTGTTACCCCCTTATCAGCAGCCCCGCTCAGAGGGGACTTATGCCAGATGGAGAGGAGGAGAAGCCAACCGTGCTGCCTGCACCATAAAGCTGCCTGTGCCCCCCCTGTTGAACTGATGGGGCTTGGGCCCTATACAGGAGGGTCAGTGTTACCCCCTTATCAGCAGCCCCGCTCAGAGGGGACTTATGCAAGATGGAGAGGAGGAGAAGCCAACCGTGCTGCCTGCACCATAAAGCTGCCTGTGCCCCCCCTGTTGAACTGATGGGGCTTGGGCCCTATACAGGAGGGCCAGTGTTACCCCCTTATCAGCAGCCCCGCTCAGAGGGGACTTATGCCAGATGGAGAGGAGGAGAAGCCAACCGTGCTGCCTGCACCATAAAGCTGCTTGTGCCCCCCTGTTGAACTGATGGAGCTTGGGCCCTATACAGGAGGGCCAGTGTTACCCCCTTATCAGCAGCCCTGCTCAGAGGGGACTTATGCCAGATGGAGAGGAGGAGAAACCAGCTGTGCTGCAGGGAGGGGGAACTGCCTGCACCATAAAGCTGCTCGTGGCCCCCTGTTGAACATATGGGGCTTGGGGCCCCATACAGGAGAGCTAGTGCTATTTACCTATCAGCAGTCCTGCTCAGAGGGGAGGGGGCTTCTGCAAGATGGAGAGGAGGAGAAGCCAACTGTGCTGCCTGCACCATAAAGCTGTGTGTGCCTCCTTGTTGAACCGGTGGGGCTTTGGCCCCATACAGGAGGGGCCACTGCTACCCCATTATCAGCGGCCCCGGTTCCTATTGCGTCTCTAGCAGTTTTTATTTTAAACTAAACTCATGCCAACATGAAGGAAGTGAAGCATTCTAGAGCTTACGGCATCAGTTTATCAATTAAAAAAAAAAAAAAAACCAGCACAGTCGGATGATGCATGACTTTAGTTGAAAATAAAAACCGATAGAGACACAATACGATAATTCACAGTGAATCCAGAATGTAAAAAAAAAAAAGGAACACAGCATTACAATAAGAATGAAACAAGACTGACAGTATTTGACGATTGCTGTGCAAAATATAAATTTAATGCATAACACAAATATGAAAACTTAAGCCCAACAGTCGAGGACGCTATCAAGACACGATCGTGGAGGAATGTGGAGTTGTGCCCGTGACAGCTTCACGTGTTGTCAGCAAAAAACGTGTACAATTATCTGGTGACTACATAGAAAAAAAGTGAATGTGTGTAAGAAAGTGCCATTCATACAGACACACCGATTGGACACCCGTGTAGAAAGTTGTGTTTATATACCGGGGAAGCACAAGGCAGACAGTCAAAGACAGGCGGACGGGTTGCACAGATCTTCACGCGCATCCTGAGCCATGCATTGGTCCCAAACAGATGTGCACTCAAAAGGTACGCGCAACTGGCGCTCCCAGGAATGCGACGAATACCTAAAGAGTTCATCGGAGGCTACAGAACTTCCATGGAGGAAAGAGAGGCTGTTGCCGAGTTATAGACATTTTTACGGTGAACTGTCTTGGGGAATTTTGGAGGGAAAGGACAGTGTTGCCGTCAAGCTGACATTTGGCTAAAAAAAAAAAAACGGCTTTGGTTAGATGACCTACCTGTAATGATGGATGTCCCACGATGTCCAGGATGGTGGATTCTGTAGAGATCTTCACAGCAGGGATGCCCCGTCTTTATCCTGATGCTGAACTTCCGGCGCTGTGCGGGTTAACAGCTTTGGGTCTCCGGGCTCAGCTGCCCTAAAAGGTGATCTGACAGGGACACGCCCCCTTCCTGCACTCTCCTCCAATGAGAAAGGTTCTTTCATTGACTCCACTCCCTGGACTCCCCCCCCCCTCATTTCACAGGCAGTGTAGTCATTAAAATAAAACTTTTCTCTTTGAAGGCAATGGCAGGAGAGGGGCGTGTCCTCGTCTGATCATCTTTAGTGCAGCTGAGCCGGGAGACCCAAAGCTTTTAACCCAAACTGTACCGCAGGAAGAGGACAGGGCAGCCCTGCAGTGAAGATTTCCCTGTCGGATCATGTTTAGTGCAGCTGAGCCTGGAGATGTGACGCTGTTAACCCACACTGTGCCGCAGGAAGAGGACAGGGCAGCGCTGCAGTGAATATTTCCCTGTCGGATCATCTTTAGTGCAGCTGAGCCTGGAGACCCGATACCATTAACCTACACAGCGCCTCAGGAAGAGAACAGGGCAGCCCTGCAGTGAGGATTTTCCCTATCGGATCATCTTTAGTGCAGCTGAGCCTGGAGACCCGAGGCTGTTAACCTACACAGCGCCTCAGGAAGAGGACAGGGCAGTCCTGCAGTGAAGATTTCCCTGTTGGATCATCTTTAGTGCAGCAGAGCCTGGAGATGCGACAATGTTAACCCATACTGTGCCGCAGGAAGAGGACAGGGCAGCACTGCAGTGAAGAATACCCTGTCAGATCATCTTTAGTGCAGCTGAGCCCAGACACCCGACGCTGTTAACCCGCACTGCTCTGCAGGAAGAGAACAGGGCAGCCCTGCAGTGAAGATTTCCCAGTCGGATCATCTTTGGTGCAGCTGAGCCCAGAGACCCGACGCTGTTAACCCACACACTGCCTCAGGAAGAGGACAGGGCAGCCCTTCAGTGAATATAGTAGATATGCAAGTGATGGTGCGCTTATTCAACGCTGTAAACTATGCAACACTGAAAACTGTAAATTATCTCCACAATATAAAGTGCAAAGTTGGAAAAAAAAAATTATATCTCTCTCTATATATAATCTATCTATAGATATAGATATCTATATATATATATATATATATATATATATATAGAGAGAGAGAGAGATATATATAAAACAATAAAAGTCCAGATATAGGCAAAGAAAAGTCTAATAATTGTGACAATTCTTTAGATATCCTTCTCACTTGCAGGTACAAATGCAATTCGTGCTTTAACATAAATGTGCAATCACCACCACCATCCACCTTTGAGTGAACTGGCCGCTCATAGCTATCCCTTTGAAGAAGTCACGTGACAAGTGACGCAACGCATCGGGTGGAGCTGGTGACGTCATTTCCGGTATCTCGTACATCGGGAGGAGCTCGCAGCTTGGAGCCATTACTTGCATTTATACAACATATAGAAAGTGTGAGTGTAAAATTCGAATGTTTTAAATAAATCGTATCGTTATGGTATTGCGCAACGAACTCTTCTTATATATATTTGAGCAACATTTTGAGAAATGGTTTTCCAAAGAGAGCGTGTGGCCTTTTATTATCGGAGTTGATTTCCCTGACTGTCAAGGATCTTCCAACACTTTTAAACAAGGCTCGAATAGACCCTGGTGGGTCTTTCTTTGAGGTGAGCGGCCAATTCACTCAAAAAGGTGGAGGATGGTGGTGATTGCACTTTTTTGTTAAAGCGTGAATTTCATTTTTACCTGCAAGTTAGACGGAGATCTGCTTACTTCAAAATCATCACAATTTTTGGACTTTCTATATATATTTATTTTATATATTTATATATATATATATTTTTTTTTTTTTTTGGTGTTGTGGTTTTTCAATTTTGCACTTTATATTCACTTAAGCTGTGGAGATAATATACAGCTTTCAGTTTTATATAGTTTACAATGTTGAATAACCATTACCCCCATTATTTGCATATCTACTAATTATGAGTGTGAGTTCACTTACTGTATGGTAGCAGCTATTCTTGTTCACTTTATTATAATTCACAGTTTGAAGTATAATTGCATAGCAAGCGGCGCACAAGTGTTTTCTATAAATTAGCCCTTCAGTGAAGATTTCCCTGTTGGATCATCTTTAGCGCAGCTGAGCCCGGAGACCCGATACTATTTACCCCACACTGCGCCGCAGGAAGAGGACAGGGCAGTCCTGCAGTGAAGATTTCCCTGTCAGATCATCTTCAGTGCAGCTGAGCCCAGAGACCTAATACCATTAACCCACACTGCACCGCAGGAAGAGGACAGGGCAGCCCTTCAGTGAAGATTTCCCTCTTGGATCATTTTTAGCGCAGCTGAGCCCGGAGACCCGATACTATTAACCCCACACTGCGCCGCAGGAAGAGGACAGGGCAGTCCTGCAGTGAAGATTTCCCTGTCAGATCATCTTCAGTGCAGCTGAGCCCAGAGACCTAATACCATTAACCCACACTGCACCGCAGGAAGAGGACAGGGCAGTCCTGCAGTGAAGATTTCCCTGTCAGATCATCTTCAGTGCAGCTGAGCCCAGAGACCTAATACCATTAACCCACACTGCACCGCAGGAAGAGGACAGGGCAGCCCTTCAGTGAAGATTTCCCTCTTGGATCATTTTTAGCGCAGCTGAGCCCGGAGACCCAATACTATTAACCCACAGTGCTCCGCAGGAAGAGGACAGGGCAACCCTGCAGTGAAGATTTCCCTGTCGGATCATCTTTAGTGCAGCTGAGCCCAGAGACTCGATGCTGTTAACCCGCACTGCGCCGCAGGAAGAGGACAGGGCAGCCCTGCAGTGTAGATTTCCCTGTCGGATTATCTTTAGTGCAGCTGAGCCCAGAGACCCGATGCCGTTAACCCGCACTGCGCTGCAGGAAGAGGAGAGGGCAGCCTCGCAGTGAAGATTTCCCTGTCGGATTATTTTTAGTGCAGCTGAGCCCAGACACCCAAAACTGTTAACCCCACAGTGCCAGAAGTTCAGCAACAGGAAGAGGACGGGGCAGCCCTTCAGTGAAGATTTCCCTGTCGGATTATCTTTGGTGCAGCTGAGCCCAGAGTCCCGACGCTGTTAACCCACACTGTGCCGCAGGAAGAGAACAGGGCAGCCTCGCAGTGAAGATTTCCCAGTCAGATCATCTTTAGTGCAGCTGAGCCCAGAGACCCGTCACTGTTAACCCCACACTGTGCCGCAGGAAGAGGACAGGGCAGCCCTGCAGTGAAGATTTCCCAGTCAGATCATCTTTAGTGCAGCTGAGCCCAGACACCCAAAACTGTTAACCCCACAGTGCCAGAAGTTCAGCAGCAGGAAGGGGACGGGGCAGCCCTTCAGTGAAGATTTCTACAGATTCCAGCAGCCTGAACATGATGGGACATCCTTGATTACAAGTAAGCCACGGAATGAACGTTAAAAAAAAAAAAAAAAAGAGCTAAAATTCTGCTTTGAAGGGAATATTCTAACACATATATTTGTTAAATCTATTTCATCCAGAGGAGGAGGATCTGGAAAATGAGCGACGTCTAAGTGGGAGGACAGTCGGGGAACCAGCCGGTGCGGGCACGTCTGCAGGACTCGATTAGTGGTCTACCACACCCAAAGATGCCGATGGTGAGGGTCCCAGATGGCAGACTGAGGCAAGTAAATATTATTTGGCAAGGGAAGAAAAAAAAAAGGTGCAGATGGGATTGAGGGGGTGGGGGATTAAAAAGTCAGCAGCAAAACTGTTTTCCAATGACTTTTTCAGCAGTGCAAGACATCCTTCCTCTTCAGAGTTTCATATCCAATATCAGCCGGTTCCATGAACATGTCCATGTTATTAGTAACACAAGCCAGCCGATATTATTTTGCATTTTAGAAATAGTTAAGGACACATGGTATTAATAATGATCAATAGAAATGCATAAAACATAGAAAAAAAACCCAACATCACAGGCCTGACAAGGGGCGGCAGTCAAGATCCAAGACTACATGGTCCACGTGAGGAGCATAGGACTTCACTTTCTTCACCTGCAAAATCTTAGTTTGCCATGGGGTACCTTGGAGCTCTGTAAGCATACTCTGGATTTTAATCTCTACTGACTCGGCCCATTTCCTCCAAGCCAACGTCCTCCAACTGCAAAGTTTCTCCTCGGCATCCTCTGCATCCAGTCCTTGCTTGCCGAGAAAGCAGTTGACATTATGGTGGATGTGGAGCACTCCGCCTGATTTCTTCTTCAGGAGTTTACAAGCTATGGGGTAACCACCCTCTGATGTGGGGATCAGGCCCAAATTCACACGGTCAGCCACATCTTCCAACCTCAACTAAAAGGAGATCAATCACAGAATCATAAACACGGCTTTGTATAATGAACACACAATGGAACAAAACGGGTAATGCTAGTTGTTACAGATAGTACTTTTAGTTTTACGTGAATGCACTTCACACCTCAGATCAGCCCCAATCCATGCTCCTTCACACCTCTGATCGGCCCTAATTCATGCTCCTTCACACCTCAGATCAGCTCCAATGCATGCTCCTTCAGATCTCAGATCAGCCCCAATTCATGCTCCTTCACACATCAGATCACCCTCAATTCATGCTCCGTCAGACCTCAGATCAGCCTCAATTCATGCTCCTTCACACCTCACAATTCATCCTCCTTCAGACCTCAGATCAGCCCCAACCCATGTTCCTTCACACCTCAGATCAGCCCCAGTTCATGCTCCTTCAGAGCTCAGATCAGCCCCAACCCATGCTCCTTCAGACCTCAGATCAGCCCCAGTTCATGCTCTCTTTAGACCTCAGATCAGCCTCAATTCATGCTCCTTCACACCTCAGATCAGCCTCAATTCATCCTCCTTTAGACCTCAGATCAGCCCCAACCCATGCTCCTTCACACCTCAGATCAGCCCCAGTTCATGCTCCTTCAGACCTCAGATCAGCCCCAGTTCATGCTCCTTCAGACCTCAGATCAGCCCCAGTTCATGCTCCTTCAGACCTCAGATCAGCCCCAATAAATGCTCCTTCAGACCTCAGATCGACCCCAATTCATGCTCAGTCAGACCTCAGATCGACCCCAATTCATCCTCCTTCAGACCTCAGATCAGCCCCAACCCATGCTCCTTCACACCTCAGATCAGCCCCAGTTCATGCTCCTTCAGACCTCAGATCGACCCCAATTCATGCTCAGTCAGACCTCAGATCGACCCCAATTCATCCTCCTTCAGACCTCAGATCAGCCCCAACCCATGCTCCTTCACACCTCAGATCAGCCCCAGTTCATGCTCCTTCAGACCTCAGATCATCCCCAATTCATGCTCCTTTGGACCTCAGTTCAGCCCCAACCCATGCTCCTTCACACCTCAGATCACCCTCAATTCATGCTCCTTCACACCTCAGATAACCCTCAATTCATGCTCCTTCACACCTCAGATAACCCTCAATTCATGCTCCTTCACACCTCAGATAACCCTCAATTCATGCTCCTTCACACCTCAGATAACCCTCAATTCATGCTCCTTCACACCTCAGATCAGCCTCAATTCATGCTCCTTCAGACCTCAGACCACCCCCAATTCATGCTCCTTCAGACCTCAGATTAGACCCAATGTATGCACTTCAGACTTCAGGTCAGCCCCAATGCATAAACTTCAAACCACAGAGCAGCTTCAGATTACGCACATTAATTTCTCAGATCAGCTCAAATGCATGCACTTCATTTCTCAGAACAGCCCCAATGAATAAACGTCAGACCTCAGGTGAGCTCCAATGCATGCACTTTACACCTCAAATCAGCCCCAATGCATATACTATAGACCTTAGATCAGCCCCAATGCATGCATTTAGAACCTCAGGTAACCTCCAATGCATAAACTTCAGATCTCAAAAAAAAAGAGGGGAAAATGGACGGGACTTTGAAGGCACCAGGAGACACTTAGAATTCAAACAATAAAATTGAATTAAAGAATTTTATTAAACAAACATTAAAATCCATATAAAATTAAAAAACATGATGCAAAACAAAAGTACGCATTATGTCAAAGTAGGCCAAACATGTCAAGCTCCTCAAAACAATACTGCAACACAACAATATCCCTACGCGTTTCAATTATAGCAGTCTTCTTCAGGGAGTTCTTCGGTGAAGACTACACTGAATGTAGACTAAAAAGGCAAATGTCACTCAGAGACACATTCTACAAAGTCAAGTTTAGATATACTCATACCTTCTATGTTTGATGTATATATCTTACACAATGTAAATAGAGAAATCATAAGTCTGGAGCTGGAGTTGGTGTCTACTGAATTCCTTGGAACTGGCGTTGGTGTCTACTGATCATTTCTCTATTGACATTGTGTAAGATATACTCATACCTTCTATGTTTGATGAAGATGAGCTGAAGATGATTTGTATAAGTACAGAACATAGCCTTTGGGCATTCCCCGGCTAATACAGATAACACAAACTGCAAAATAATACAACTTATCAAGTACAAAGAACAAAAACATTCCATACACCGCGCTCGGCTGTTCTAATAATTTATTTCAAGGATTAAGGAATTACAAAAGGAGATTCCTGCTCTCTCTCAACCAACAGAATGATACAGGAGAACATTTACTCAAAGTTGGATTCATACCCGAATCTAATGAAGCGTGAGTCACTGCAAAGGAGTAAAACTGTGTATATATATATATATATATATATATATATATATATCTATCTATCTTAGGCTAACCCATATCAGGGGTGAATAGATTCAGTCCATGGACTCCTGATCGTTAGCTGTATAGTCCGAGTCTGTCCACAAGTGCCAGACCTTCTCAAATTTTTTAGGGCAACCCAGAGACAAATAGGTAGCTTTGTATAGGGGTACAACCCTATTGATTAGACGCTGCCAGAAGGACAAAGTAGGGGCCGTGGCTGATTTCCACTTGAGCACCATCGCCTTCCTGGCATAAAATAATAAGAGACCCAATAAAGTACGCATAGCCCTATTAACAGGCCAAAGAGTCAACTAACCCCAGGAGACAAATTCCAACCTTTACAGGGACATGCATAGTAGTCAGAGTATAAACGAACTGGGTCACCAATAGCTACTAATCTGAGGGCACTCCCAAAAAGATATGGGCAAATCCCGCAGAGTTGCTAGAACACCTCCAACAGCAAGAAGAGGAACTAGGGTAGATACAATGTAGTCTTTGCGGTGTAAAATAAATTCTGTGCACTATTTTAAATTGGATCAACCTGTCTTTAGTCGATATGAATGCTTGGAATGGGATGTCCCAGAGATCCTCCCAGTCTTCATTATCCAATTCCGGCTCCTCCAAGCGCCACAGAGTAAGCAGGGCATCTAGATCCCTCATGAACGGAGGGCAGTAGTGACTTGTAGATCACCGATAGTGGTTTTTTGAGAGTGTCATCCTAAAGGAGAACCTCCAAATCATCCTTGTCTCCAGTCGAAACGGATAGGATTCAAATTGGGATGCGTATGCGTGTCAGAGTTGCAGGAATCGGAAAAAGAACGCATTAGGCAGTGTAAATTTGTTCCTCGACCTTCTGGAGAGGAATATCATTGTTATGGCAGCAGCTAGCTGCCATAACCCCGGTATCCTCTTCTTCAGCGGGCGGTCCGCTTTCAGATAAAAGTGGTCTCTGTAGCGGTTTTACCGCAAGATCGCTTTTATCGGCGGCGGGAGAGGGGGGGCCCCCCCTCCCGCCGCCTACCGGAGCCTTCGGTAGCGATCAGATCCTTCTCCTGGCTTGACCTGGAGATGAGTGAGGGGAAGATGGCCGCCACCCGTCTCCATATCATTGCAGGGCGGAAGCGACGTCAAAACGTCACTTCCCCCCATAGCTCTTAAAAGGGACCTTTTTTTTTTTTTTCAAATGATAAAATAATTTTTTTTTATTTTTTATTTTTTATTTATTTTTTTTTGCATCTTAGTGTAAATATGAGATCTGAGGTCTTTTTGACCCCCAGATCTCATATTTAAGAGGTTTTTCTATTACAAGAGATGTTTACATTCCTTGTAATAGGAATAAAAGTGATACTATTTTTTTTTAAAAAGACAGTGTGAAAAAAAAAAAATAAAAGGTAAAATAAATAAGAAAAAAAAAAAAAATATATATATATATTTTGTTAAACGCGCCCCGTCGCGCTGAGCTCCGCGTGCAGAATCGAACGCATACTTGAGTAGCGTCCGCATATGAAAACGGTGTTCAAACCACACGTGAGGTATCGCCGCGATCATTAGAGCGAGTGCAATAATTCTAGCCCTAGACCTCCTCTGTAACTCAAAACATGCAACCTGTAGAATTTTTTAAACGTCGCCTATACAAGAGTAAAAGTTTGTCGACATTCCATGAGCGGGGCGCAATTTTGAAGCGTGACATGTTGGGTATGAATTTACTCGGTGTAAAATCATCTTTCACAATATGAAAAAAAAAACTTGAGCTAACTTTACTGATGTCTTATTTTCTAATTCAAAAAAGTGTATTTTTTCCAAAAAAAGTGTGCTTGTAAGACCTCTGCGCAAATACGGTGTGACAGAAAGACAGAAAGTATTGCAACGACTGCCATTTTATTTTCTAGGGTGTTAGGGAAAAAATTATATATATATATATATATATATATATATATATATATATATATATATATATATATATATATATATATATATATATATATATATATATATATATATATATATATATAAAATAAATAAAATGTTTGGGGGTTCGAAGTCATTTTCTAGCAAAAAAAAAAAAAAAAAAGTTTTTAACTCGTAAACAACAAATCTCAGAAAGAGGCTCAGTCCTTAAGTGGTTAAATAGTGCACTCCCATCACAAATGTCGGCAAGGTATCTCTTTGGCAGCCCATAGACCGGGGTCCGGTAAGGAATGGAATTCCCGGTAACATGGGATTAAACCAAAGCGGCGTGGATGGGGACCTTTTACCCCTTTGATGTATAGATCTAAACTCTGTAGAATGCGTCTCTGATTGACATTTGTCTTTTAGTGTCTATTCAATGTAGTCCTCAACAAAGAACTCCCTGAAGAAGAATGCTATCGTTGAAACGCGTAGGGAGAGTGTTGTGTTGCAGTATTGTTTTGAGGCACAACATTATGTGCAATTTTTGATCTGGACATGTATGGCCTACTTTGTTGTATGCATCATGTTTTCAATTTTATATGGATTTTAATGTTTGCATTAATAAAGTTCTTGAATTCAATATTATTGTTTGAACTCTAAGTGTCTCCTGGTGCCTTCAAAGTCCCGTCCATTTCCCCCTTTTTTATCTACCAATATTGGGATGTGGCACCTTTTTGACACTTGGATTAGTTTAGGCCTTTCTGATAGAAAATTCGTTTTTCTAAGCTGCAGATCTCAGCAAAGGACCCCTTGCCTTGTCAATCGCTGGTACAGTCTATGGAGAGGGGAAGGGTCACAGCCTCTGTTTTTTAATCTGTGTTCTTACTGGGGAGATCTCCCCTTTCTGTCAGGACAGGAAGTGACGGTAAATTTCTCCAATGGGGATAGGTGCAAAAAACAAAAAACATTTTGGAGGAGACTGAGGAAGGGTTCAACCTGCTAACAGAAGATTTTTTTTTTTTTCCACTGAAATGAATGATGCCTACCTCTCTGTTATCTCCTTCGTGTACTTGGCATCTATGAGAGACTTGGTTGATTTCCAGGTTTTTACGTAAGGCTTCCACAGCATGGGGATTCCACTCGCAGGCGTGAACAAAGGCAGCCTCAGCATGGACCAGGAATGGGAGAGTAAAGTAACCAATACCTAGAATACACAATACAAACACGTCTATATCAAAATATACAGGCACGAGCTGCAGTAGTAGCAGACAAGAGGGTTCCATTGTATCTAGGTCTCCAGCCACCGGCTTCTCCATATCCATCAATTCATTCACGATTGCCACCCAGACAGCCAGAGATGGTGTTGGATCCTCATAGAATAAGTATTATCTGTATTCCGTTGTATGATGGGGTTGCAGGCTGCTGATAGGGTGGTACCAACAATTTTCCTGTAGTGGCCCCGGTGTGGGCAGGACAATTACAGAACGATGCATTGTGTGTGCGCGTGTGTCTCTCCCTCCAGCAGCTGAAAGCCAGTTTCTCCCACTCTCCCTCCCACTGGCTTTTAGCTGCTGGAGAGAGACACACACACACACACAATGCATCGTTCTGTTATTGTCCTCCCTGAGCTGCCCACATCTAAATTCCCCCTTGGGTGGTGGCCCCCCCCCTCGTCCCCCGCAGGAACCGCAGGCTTCCTTCTCCCGCCGGCTGCTGCAGGCGCACAGGTGGGCCCACATCTAAATTCCCCCTTGGGTGGTGGCCCCCACCCTCGTCCCCCGCAGGAACCGCAGGCTTCCTTCTCCCGCCGGCTGCTGCAGGCGCACAGGTGGATGGAGAGTGGGGGAATGGGGCTGGTAAATATGTAAATTTGCCGGCCCATTCCTTTTATGAAATGGACATGGTGAGTGATCGGTACCGATCGCTCCTGTGTCCATTCATAACATAGACTGTGTTTACTACGCTTCAGTTTATGAATGGACAGGAAACTCTGTGTCCTGTTCATTCATCTTCAGAGAACAGCCACAGAGAAAGGGAATTGAGGAATCTGTGTCCTCAATTCCTGTCTCAAAAGGTAAGATTGTCAGGGGACTGTTTAGACTCTGGATTTTACATCCTGTAAAGTCCCATGGTGGCTTCTTCTGTCTTATGTATCTAAATCCAGAGATGGTGTGTCTGGAGATTTCCACTGTCTACAGATAATGTCTGGCATGCCTGATGAAGGGTCACTGCGCAATCCCGAAACGTGGTGGTCATGCATTAAAAAAAAAAAAAAAAAAAAAAAAAAGAGCTTTGCATTGTGAAACAGGTCTGTTGGTGTGCTGGCGGCATATCTAATGGAAAAGGTCGACCCCTATATTGCTACAGGGATCAAATAGTGGCTACTTGAAGCAACAATAAGTCAACACCAGGATATGTATATATATATAAAAACAATTATATTTATTAATTTAAAACTGCTTCAACATGCAACAAATGCATCCATATGCAGGGCTTGTAGCTCATGCACAAGATGTGCACCACCAGGTGCAGCGATAGAACACTGTCCTGGTGGGCACTGTGGTCAGTGAATAATCATCAAACAAAAGGAAAAACCACATAAACCAGAACACATAACAAGACAACAAACAAGTGACACATATATGACACAACCACAACACAGACAGTCCGGACGCCGGCTTGATGCCTTTCACAGTGAGGCTGGATAACAATACCCCAGCGTTATACCATGAATACCCCAATTGGGTCCGGACGACACGCCTACTACTCCCCCATTGGTTACCGTCACGGAGCAGGAGACGAGTGCCGGGGAAACAGAGTGGACGAGCACCCTTACCGGTCCCTTTGCTTCACTGTCATATTGGAGCCACGGCGGAATAATTCCACCAACCCCGCGCCTCCAACGAACGTACAGCTATAAGCAAAGACAGCACCACCATACACAAGCATCAAGGATAACTCCAAAGTGTGGTGAAGGGGATCAAGACATCAACAAAGTGATCCGCGCATGCTGACCGATTGGGTGGTAATGTAGATCCTGCTTCCATTTAACCCCCCTCAGTCTCCACTTGTTACTTTTGCTTATAGACACTTGTCCAACTGTACCTGCGGGTGCAGCATCAGCCCATACCAGCACTAAGGGCACATCATGCCCAGTGACACATGTTTACATCATTGTATGATTAAATAATGGACTGATTGATGTTCCAGCGGGGAGATTGGACTGCCTTGTGTGCTTGAATTAATCAGCTGGTGAACTAAGAGGCAACTACAGCTATCAGCTGTTGCACGCTATATCTTGTGAGGGCCTTTGGGGAGAGCCTCTGGAATCCGTGACAGGGTACAGTCCATTGATTCCAGTCACACTTGGGCGTCAGTACCCCTTACCCAGCAACACATGCTCAATTAGCCCCCGTTCACCAGTATCATCAATAGCCATTAGGTTTTCCTGGGGGAGTCTTCACAGTGACACTGGAAATACCCTAGTCTGATACAACACACGGTGTGTATCCCCATGTCTCCTACCCAATTGGGGTATTCATGGTATAACGCTGGGGTATTGTTATCCAGCCTCACTGTGAAAGGCATCAAGCCGGCGTCCGGACTGTCTGTGTTGTGGTTGTGTCATATATGTGTCACTTGTTTGTTGTCTTGTTATGTGTTCTGGTTTATGTGGTTTTTCCTTTTGTTTGATGATTATTCACTGACCACAGTGCCCACCAGGACAGTGTTCTATCGCTGCACCTGGTGGTGCACATCTTGTGCATGAGCTACAAGCCCTGCATATGGATGCATTTGTTGCATGTTGAAGCAGTTTTAAATTAATAAATATAATTGTTTTTATATACCGTATTTATCGGCGTATAACACGCACTTTTTTCCCCTTAAAATCAGGGGAAAGTCGCAGGTGCGTGTTATACGCCGATCCCCGCCGATCCCGAGCTGTCACATTTTCAAAATCGCGGACCGCGATTTGAAAATGGCGCCGCCGGAGCCGAAGTACACAGAGCCGGTCCTCGGCTCTTTCCGGCGGCTCTCGTTTACTTTCGGCTCCACTCGTAGTCCCGAGCGGAGCTATCCGAACCTACTCGGATAGCTCCGCTCGGGACTACGAGTGGAGCCGAAAGTAAACGAGAGCCGCCGGAAAGAGCCTCTGTGTACTTCGGCGCCGGCGGCGCCATTTTCAAATCGCGGACCGCGATTTTGAAGCCCTGGAAGCAGGGACAGGGGATCCCAGGCTGCACTGGGGCAAGGCTGCACTGGGGAAGGCTGCACTGGGGAAGGCTGCACTGGGGAAGGCTGCACTGACAAGGCTGCACTGACAAGGCTGCACTGGGGAAGGCTGCACTGACAAGGCTGCACTGGGGAAGGCTGCACTGACAAGGCTGCACTGACATGGCTGCACTGACAAGGCTGCACTGGGGAAGGCTGCACTGGGGAAGGCTGCACTGGGGAAGGCTGCACTGACAAGGCTGCACTGGGGAAGGCTGCACTGACAAGGCTGCACTGGGGAAGGCTGCACTGACAAGGCTGCACTGGGGAAGGCTGCACTGACAAGGCTGCACTGACAAGGCTGCACTGGGGAAGGCTGCACTGACAAGGCTGCAATGAAGGGCATTTAAATGTAAGTTTTTTTCCCTTCAACTTCCCTCCTAAAAGTTTTTTTTCCTTAAAATTCCCTCCTAAATTGGGGTGCGTGTTATACGCCGGTGCGTGTTATACGCCGATAAATACGGTATATACATATCCTGGTGTTGACTTACTGTTGCTTCAAGTAGCCACTATTTGATCCCTGTAGCAATATAGGGGTCGACCTTTTCCATTGTATGCTGCGGTTTGTTTGGCTATAGCAACATCACTAGACTTCAGTGAATGGTTATAGGGTATACTATTATTTTAAGTCCCTATCACCGGGTTGTATATAAAGTAGGACCTGGTTTTATTTTCTTCTTTTTGGTTATATATGGCGGCATATCTAGTCCACATTGTGCACCGTGACTAGTCGGGAGTCATTGCAACACATGGCCGATTCCATCATGGTGTGCCAGAGGATCATACTTCACATTACAACACTGACTCCCTCCTAGGATCACTTTAGTGAAGCCCAGTATCTTGAAAAAACCCCATGCTGTGAGCCAAGGCACTCTTTGACACACCCCTATGGTCCCTACAATGACGCTCAACGTCTTTAAACCCCCTCCTCTGAACCCGGGCTCTCTTGGACACACTCCTAAGGCATGTCCCTTTCCTGTGAGACAGGGTTTTCTTGAACATACCTCTAAAGTCGCTCTTATAACGCCCAGTGTTAATCAACCCATTTCTGTGAGCACAGGATCTCTTGAACACACTCCCAGGGTTGCTTCAATAACTCCCGGTGTCTTTAAACACCTTCCTGTGACCCCAAGCTTTCTTGGACAGACCCCAAGGGACATTTCAATGATATCCAGTGTCATTCAACCCATTTCTATGAGCCCAGGTGTTCTTGGACACACCCCTATGGTGGCTTCAATGACTCCCGGTGTCTTTAAACCCTATCCTTTGACCCTAGGCTCTCTTGGGCAAAACCCCAGGGTTACCTCGATGATGTCTTGTGTCATTCAACCAATTTCTGAGCCCAGGTGTTCGTGGACACACCCCTATGGTCTCTTCAATGATACCCAATGTCTTTAAAACCTATCCTGTGTATCCGAGCTCTCTTGGACACACTCCTAAGGCATGTCCCTTTCCTGTGAGCCAGGATTTCTTGGACATACCTCTAGGGTTGCTTTAATAACGCCCAGTGTCATTCAACCCCTTTCTGTGACCCCAGGCTCTCTTGGACAGAACCCTAGGGTCACCCCGATGATGTCTTGTGTCATTCAATCCATTTCTATGAGCCCGGGTGCTCTTGGACACACCCCTATGGTCCCGTCAGTAACTTCCATTGTCTTTAAACCCCTTCCTGTGACCCCAGGATCTCCTGGCCAGAACCCCAGGGTCACTTCAATGATGTCCTGCATCATTCAACCCATTTCTATGACCCCAGGCTCTCGAGCACACCCCCGGGGTTGCTTCAATGACTACCGGTGTCTTTAAACCCCTTCCTGTGACCCCATGCTCCCTTGGACAGAACTCCAGGGTCACTGCAATGATGTCATTCAACCCATTTCTATAAACTTTGGCGCTCTTGGACACACCCCATGGTCCCTTCAATATATCCCAGTGTCTTTAAACTCCTTTCTGTGACCCCAGGATCTTCTGGATAGAACCCCCAGGGTCACTTCAATGATGCCCTTTGTCATTCAACCCATTTCTATGACCCCAGGCTCTCGAGCACACCCCCGGGGTTGCTTCAATGACTCCCGGTGTCTTTAAACCCCTTCCTGTGACCCATGCTCCCTTGGACAGAACTCCAGGGTCACTGCAATGATGTCATTCAACCCATTTCTTTAAGCTTTGGCGCTCTTGGACACACACCTACGGTCCCTTCAATAATTTTTAAAGGTCTTTAAACCCCCATCCTGTGAACCCAAGCTCCCTTGGACACACTCCTAAAGCATTCAAACCATTGAATGCAGTGTCATTCAAACCATTTTGTGAGCCCGGGCTCTCTTAGACAGAAGCCCAGGGTCACTTCAGCTATGCCCTGTGTCATTCAAACCCATTTTCTTTGAGACCAGGTGCTCTTGGACACACCCCTATGGTCCCTTCAGTGACTCCCAATGTCTTTAAACCCCATCTTGTGAACCTGGGCTCTCTTGGACACACTCCTAAAAAAGGTAGCTTCATTGATGCAAAGGGTCAATAAATTCCTTCCTGGTAGTCCTGGCACTAAGACACCCTCCCCATGTTTGCTTTAATGAGTTCCATTGCCATTAGACCAATTTCTTTGAGCTCAGGCTGTCTTAGACACAACGCCTGGGGGTGGGAGGTTTCAGGAAGGGGGCTCAGAGGCTGGAGATGCCCTTTTAGGAAAAAGCTCGTTCATACTTCACCTGCATAGAGATCCACCACTGTCTCCTTGGAACAGCAAAGTGCCGATAGCCTCTGTTTCTCCACAATGTTTCCAGCAGAAAACATGCACTTGGTGACATCAAACGAATACCTGAAGATAGTTAAAGCTGAAGTGTCATGTATGCCTAGAATACCTTTCCTTCCCCCCCTCCCTCCCGATCGACATGCAATTAAAATTTTTTTATTCAAATCATTTAAACATTTCAAGAAATGCCTCACCCAGTGATATCATCAATGGGGCGGTCCGCTAGCTCTTTGCGCTGCGTTTGGTGGGAGGGGCCAGAAGGCTTTTGTAAACGTCACAGCATTCTGCCTCAAACCTTCTTTCAGGAGAATTACATGAAAGAACACATTCATGGCGTTACTTTAGACGTGCATGCTTCTCCCTTTTTTTCCATTTTACAGACAAAAATACAAAAAACAAAAATAACTGGCCGCCTTGCAGGGCGGATTGAACAAACAAACAATCTAAACGACACAACACACACAAAAAAAAAAAAAAAAAAAAAAAAAAGGGAAGGAGGGAGGTGCTGCAGATTTTACCTGTGCAATCTACTCATCAGTTGCTTGAGCATGCACATCTAAAAAAGGGATGCCTGGGATGGGTCCTTTCATATAATGCTCAGAAAAAAAATGATTAACGGCAGAATAATAGCTGTGAGAACTGGGCAACTACAGTACAGATAAGAAGAAGAGGGGACTGATGATGTTCTACTTACCTTATTCTTCGATCCCCCAGGAGACGGCGCCCCTCTATGCGCCGGTGGTAGACTGTCCTGCATTGGTCTTGACGGGCCCTAGACCATCAAAGCGAGGAGAAGAAGGCGCTATGGGGACTGGCCTAGCCACTCGGAGGATTGAGTAAGTAAATCTTCTTTCTTGGCCCCCCTAGACCTAAAATGAGCAGTTAAACCCCCGCAGTTCCAAGTTTCTTGGCGTTGGGCCTCAGCACACTTCCTGTCCTAGGGTGACAACGTTCACTTACTTTTCTCTACGTACAGAGAATCAGCATGGTCTCCCCAAGCCAGGAAGTGTGCCAGGACTACAGAACTCCCCCCCCCCCCACACTCTTTTACAAAACATAGTGGGGGGGGGGGGGTGTTCTGTAGTCCACAGAGAGAACAGGGAACAATGCGACTAAGAAGAATGCATGCCGCACAGTAAGTAATTCACGAGTTATCTGTTATACCTAAAAAAAACAAATGGGAGCAAGAGGGGCGTAGCTACAGGGTCGCAATTGTGACCTGGCCCCATGCTCCAGGGGGCCCATGTGCCCCCCCCACAGCTGAATGGGAAGGGCAGGACATAGAAGAACTGCTCCCCTTCTCTGTTAAGTGGGCAGAGCGGTCCTGAAGAAGGTAAGGCTCTCCTGGGAAGCAGGGGCAGGGCCAGACCCAGTGGATCGGCTCCTTCATTATCTGGGCTCACCTTTGAGGTAGGCGTCTCCCCTTCCCCAGTCTGCACTTCATTGCAGAGCTCTGTGTTGCTCAAGCTGGCACTGTCCTGGGTGCCTGGAAGTCCTCTCCACCAGTAGAATGTGTCATGTGGGTTGCTTGCCGCAGAGCTCTGAGCTGAGAGCGTCTCTCTCTCATACAGCCCAGAGCCTGCACTGACAGTCCCCCCTCCATCGTACGGATGGGAGAGGAGAGAGCTGTCGATCTGCTCCTTCTCCTCCCGCCCCTCTCCTCCTGTGTGCACTGCAGGAAGTGTGAAGCTAAGCAGCTGAATTTGATCATCGGTGCACACAGGAGGAGAGGGGTGGGTGGAGAAGGAGCAGATCGACAGCTCTCTCCTCTCCCATCCGTATGATGAAGGGGGGGGGGGGGGGGGAACGACACTGTCAGTGCAGGCTCTGGGCTGTATGAGAGAGAGAGACGCTCTCAGCTCAGAGTACTGCTGAAGGGCACCAATAGGCGGCATTGATGAGCACTGATAGGTGTCACTAATAGGAAACACTGATGGGCACTGATAGGCAGCACTGATAAGTGGCACTAATAGGAAACACTGATGGGAACTGATAGGCGGCATTGATGAGCACTGATCGGCGGCATTGATAGGCGGCACCGATGAGCGGCATTGACAGGCACCAGTAGGTGGCACCGATGGGCAGCACTGATGGGCACTGAGAGGTGGCATTGATAAGCACTGATAAGCATCACTAATAGGAAACACTGACAGGCGGCACTGATTAACACTGATAAGTGGCACTGATGAGCACTGATAGGCAGCACCGATGAGCGGCACTGACGGGCACCAATAGGCAGCACTAATAGGTGGCACCGATGGGCAGCACTAATGGGTACTGATAGGCGGCACAGAGTGTGCTGGATGCGCACCCCAGGGGGCACAGGGAGACCGGGTTCTGGGAGGATGTCCACGGACGCCCTCCCAGAACTGAAAAGCCGGGGCTCGGATGGAAGGAGGGGGGGGGGGGTCAGGGAGGCCCTTCAGAGTTTCTTGCACCGGGGCCCTCAAGGTTCTAGTTACGCCTCTGGGGAGCAAATATCCTTCCATCCCACCAGCACACCTGCATGCCCAACGTGCACCACCACCCTTGCCCCCCGACTGCCAAAACAATGCCAGTAGGCCCCCCCCCCCCCCCCCCCCCAACTGTCCCCCACCTCATCTGCCACTATCCCGTCACCCCCTGCCCTCACCGCTAACCCCACTTTGCTTGTAAACTTTATATTCATTTTGTTTTGTTATATTACCTACCTGATGCCATTATCCACATGCTCCACCCATCCATCGTCCCCAAGCAGCATGGTCACATTCGGAGTCCTCCAGCCATCATTTTGTATGCGACCCTGCTTGCCACGCGTTTCACTCCAAGAGAACTCGCTACTTGCATCCAAAGCTCCGTACCTATAAATAGAAATATAGAGATACCCTAAGGCATTGATGGCGAACCTTGGCACCCCAGATGTTTTGGAGCTACATTTCCCATGATGCCTATGCACGCTGCAGTGTAGTTGAGCATCATGGGAAAATGTAGTTCAAAAACATCTGGAGTGCCGAGGTTCGCCATCACTGCCCCAAGGCAAGATGTTCACATTTCTGATTGGTTACAACGCTCACTGGCAGGATACAGGCCCGGCACCTACCCAGCTGTTTCCATAAAGGATCACAAAAGCAGTCTCCGCTGAGCAAGACTAAGTCGCCGTGTCGCTGCCACGAATGAGGGAGGTCGTGCTCCAGGTTCCTCCTCCAGAGGATGCCACGGTGCTCCAACAGCTCACATAGGTCGGTACGTAACTTCTGGGCCGGTGACTGAACCCTGGCACGTTTGGAGAGTACAGGGTTCTAGAAGGCAAAAAAGAAACACACATAACAGGTGAAGGTAGGAAGGTGAGAACATGTCACATGATAGAGAACTTACCTCTGAGTTTTTCGGAGAGTGTACACCGCGCTGCCCATGCACCGCAAGCAAAGTACATGGCATGTAGCCTATGCATTGCAGCTTAGCAAATGGCGCCGATCGTATAATAGTACCATAGCATTCAAGTATTCACCTTGATCAACGTTTCCCTACAAGAGCTTCCAGGGGCCACGGCTTCCATGAGCTCTCTCAGGACAGACACACTGATCTTCTCTTTAAGCACTGGAAGGGCCACCGTACCATCATCCAGCTTCTGTGCGCGGTAGCGTGCATCTAATATTCCCGCATTCTGTAAGTATTCTCTGCAAAAAAAAAAAAAACACAAAATTAGGGCATTGGGTGGATTTCTCAAGTCACTGGTCTCCAACCTCTATATAGAAAATCTTTGCAGCCACTTCCTGTCTACTAAATGCACTTGCTCCAGCATTGGCTCCATGGAGATGGAGGGGGGGGGCTGTTTTTTTTTTTTTGTTTTGTTTTTTGCGCTATAAACAAAAAAAGAGCGACAATTTGAAAAAAACAAAAAAAAACAATATTTTTTCCTTTTTGCTATAATAAATATCCCAAATAAATAAAAAAAAAAAAAAAAAAAAAAAAAGATTTCTTCATCAGTTTAGGCCAATGTGTATTCTTCTACATATTTTTGGTAAAAAATATGATATATATATATATATATATATATATATATATATATATATATATATCTCTCTCTCTCTACCTATAGATCTATATCTATAGATCTATATCTATAGATATAGAGAGATCTATCTATCTATCTATCTCTCTCTCTATATCTCTATATATCTATCTATCTATAGATTTATGGCACTTTTATTATTTTACTAGTAATAGCTGCGATCTGCGATTTTTAGCGGGACTGCTATGGCTCTTAAAAAGGAGCCGACGTACACCTACGGCGATTTGTGGGAACGATCTGACCCGCCGCAGTGTAATGACAGTGGCTGGTCGGCAAGTGGTTAAATACGGGCACTTTCACCCCCTTCCTGCCCAGGTGCCATTTTCAGCTTTCAGCGCTCTCACACTTTGAATGACAATTGCGCGGTCATGCAACGCTGTACCCATATGCTATTTTTATCATTTTTTTCACACAAATAAAGCTTTCTTTTGGGGGTATATAATCACCACTGGGGCTTTTTTTTTTTTTTTTTTTTTTTTAGCAAAAAAATAAAAAGACAGAAAATGTGGAGGGAAAAAAAAAAAAAACACGTTTTTCTTCGTTTCTGTTATAAAATTTTGCAAATAAATTACAAACAACGGCCTCCTCAAACTCTTCATAGAGCAATATACTGTTTGCTTCTGGATCAGCATTGTCAGTAACTGGAAAAGCATAATCGGCAGAAAGCCTCTCCTGCCCCTGATAAAAGTGATCTCACAGCAAATACACCATGGAGACCACTTTTATCCGAAAGAGGACCGTCCGCCGTTGAAGAGGATACCGGGGTTATGGCGGCTACCTGCTGCCATAACAACGGTATTCCACTTCAACCAGCCGGCATAAAACGACTGCGGGCGGTCCGCAAGTGGTTAAGGAGCGGGTGGCCGCTGCATCCTTAACAACCGATAAGTCATCAGCTGCCGGCGGGGTTAATTTCCGGCAAAAATAATTGCGGAAATGAAAATTCAGAAAGAAAAACGGCACCAATCCATACCAAACTCTTATCCGAGCATGCAGCCTGGCAGGTCAGGAGAAGGGGGGGTACAAGCGAGCGCCCCTTCCCCCCTCCTCAACCATACCAGGCCACATGCCCTCAACATGGGGGGGGGGGGGATGCTTTGGGGTTCCAGATTCCGATAAGCCCCCCAGCTCGCAGACCACCACAACCACCGGCCAGGGTTGTGGGAAGAGGCCCTTGTGCCCATCAACATGGGGAGAAGGTGCTTTGGGGGAGGGGGGGGGTTGACCATAGAGCCCCCCTGCCCCACAAGCACCCCTACGGTTTCAAATTCAATGGAAATCTTACATCTCTAGTCTGGACTAAAGATCAGTAGCTGACAGGACCGCTGTGATCATTCAAAAAAAAAAAAAAAAAACATTTCTCAGGCATCCTGCTCATCCACGTCGGGGAGCGTACCTGTATTTCTGAGAGAAGGTGGAATGTGTGAGAAGCGCTGGGACGTCAGGAAATCGATCGTCGTCCAGTTCCATTTTTTCAGCCAGAAAGAATGAATGCGAGACTTCTCTGGTAGGAAGGCAGGACTGATCTAAACCTACAGTAAAAGAAGAAATTATAGAATACATAAAGTAAAAAAAGATACATTTATTGACACATTGCAGCTGAAAACTGTTCACAAATTTCTTTATTTTTCCCCCTAAAGCCTGAACTCTAAATGCATTCCTCTCATGTACAGGATCTCACAAATTAAGTAACCCCCCTCACTCACATTTGTGTAAATCTTTTCTTCTATCTTTTCATGTGACAACACTGAAGAAATGACACTTTGCTACAATGTAAAGTAGTGAGTGTACAGCTTGTATAACAGTGTAAATTTGCTGTCCCCTCAAAATAACTCAACACACAGCCATTAATGTCTAAACCGCTGGCAACAAAAGTCAGTACACCCCTAAGTGAAAAAATGTCCAAATTGGGCCCAAACTGTCAATATTTTGTGTGGTCACCATTATTTTCCAGCACTGCCTTAACCCTCTTGGGCATGGAGGTCACCAGAGCTTCACAGGTTGTCACTGGAGTCCTCTTCCCCTCCCCCATGACGACATCACAGAGCTGGTGGATGTTAGAGACCTTGTGCTCCTCCACCTTCTGTTTGAGGATGTCCCACAGATGATCAATAGGGTTTAGGTCTGGAGACATGCTTGGCCAGTCTATCACCTTTACCCTCAGCTTCTTTATCAAGGCAGTGGTGGTCTTGGAGGTGTGTTTGGGGTGGTTATCATGTTGGAATACTGCCCTGCGGCCCGGTCTCTGAAGGGAGGGGATCATGCTCTGCTTCAGTATATCACAGTACATGTTGGCATTCATGGTTCCCTCAATGATCTGTAGCTCCCCAGTGCCGGCAGCACTCAGCCCCAGACCATGACACTCCCACCACCATGCTTGACTGTAGACAAGACACACTTGTCTTTGTCCTCCTCACCTGGTTGCCCCCACACACGCTTGTCACCATCTGAACCAAATAAGTTTATCTTGGTCTCATCAGACCACAGGACATGGTTCCAGTAATCCATGTCCTTAGTCTACTTGTCTTCAGACAAATTGTTTGCGGGTTTTTCTTGTGCATCATCTTTAGAAGAGGCTTCCTTCTGGGAGGACAGCCATGAAGACCAATTTGATGCAGTGTACAGCGTATGGTCTGAGCACTGACAGGCTGACCCCCCCACCCCCTACAACCTCTGCAGCAATGCTGGCAGCACTCATACGTCTATTTCCCAAAGACAACCCTCTGGATATGACGCTGAGCACGTGACCTCAACTTCTTTGGTGGACCATGGCGAGGCCTGTTCTGAGTGGAACCTGTCCTGTTATACCGCTGTATGGTCTTGGCCACCGTGCTGCAGCTCAGTTT